>NC_057733.1:11226369-11247153 GCF_004010195.1 Chiloscyllium plagiosum
CAGCATCCAAGGAACAGGAGAATCGACGTTTCGGGCATGAGCCCTTCTTCAGGAATGAGGAAAGTGTGTCCAGCAGGCTAAGATAAAAGGTAGCACCGCCTTCCTAACCTGCAATCATCTTCCTGACCTCTCTGCCCCCACTCCACTGCGGCCTATCACCCTCACCTTGACCTCCCTCCACCTATCGCATTTCCAAAGCCCCTCCCCCAAGTCGCTCCTCCCTACCTTTTATCTTAGCCTGCTGGACACACTTTCCTCATTCCTGAAGAAGGGCTTATGCCCGAAACGTCGATTCTCCTGTTCCTTGGATGCTGCCTGACCTGCTGCGCTTTTCCAGCAACAATTTTCAGCTAGCATCTATTATGACCCACAGTAGTAGTACCCTGGAAAGTAAGTTCTGCTTTATTGGAGTTGGCATGAAAGTTAAAGATTTTTCAAATGTAGTCAAAGTTCCCCAACTTACCAGATTTTTCAGACCCAGATTGATAGAAAGCGTGGGCCAGGTTTCTGTAGTGAACAAGAATATGAAAAGGCACAATCCTTACATTTACCTCCCTGGGAGGTTCAGGCCTCCCTTGCTCCACAGTTGTGTCACAACACTTCTGAACAGGTTGTTTAAAAGTATCTATACTTGACTGAGTGCAGATATGTACATACAAAGAATTAGCCAGGTGGATTTTCTTTGGTTAAACAAGTAAAGGATTTATTTGATTGCTAAAATCTATGCGGATGAAAACTTTAAAAGTAATAAAATATTTAAGGCATACAAATAGTTCAAGTTACAAAGTAAAAGATTTGGCCAAATTGGAATTAAATTAAAAAGAAGACAAATAACAATTCATTGGCGATAGGTCTGAAGGTGTTGGTTCTCTGGTTAGACAGTTTGTCAAGTTGTTCTTAGTATATCCTTCTTTCTCTAGAAGTGGAAATTAAAGTTTTTCTGTCGAATTCAGTTTGTTTGCACAGTCAAACTCAACAAACAGAAATAGACGGAATTCAAGAAGGAGTCAGGTCAGCCTTTCCTCACTGTATGCCAACCCACAAACCAAATCTGCACATAAGGCTTGAATGGTCACATCACCTTTCTCTCACTGCCAATAGAGATTCAAAACTCCATTGTAGATGCCAAAAATTATCTTTGATGATCTTACATCTGTATTCTTACCTTAGCTATTATTTGTTAAAGTCTAGATAATTGATTTTAATTTCCAAGCAATTAACTTCTGCTCAGGGTTTATTATTCCTGCTGGGATCTCATAGACGCTGAGTTCTCTATTCTGAAGGAGTTGAATGTGAATTACATCGTGGTAGAAAATGGTGGGCAATTTTTTTTCTATATTTTGGGTTAAAAATGTGAAAAGTACAATCTCAGACAATGAATAAAAGTTAAAAATTGACATGAGCAGGTCTTCGTAGCAGACACAAAACTAATCTACTCAAGTGAGTGACTTCCAGCAGAATTTTCAACATGGAAGCCAGTGAAGAATTCATAAATATTATTATTACAGAGAACCCATTATTTTTATGCCAATTATCCAGGCTCTTTTCATTTCACAGTTTTTCAATCATCCAATTCTTTCTTTAAATTCCATACAAACTATCAATTTGTCTCAGCTGAACGGAGCACGGTGGAAACCGATCAGAATCGACCAGTGCCAACGGTGGAAGTATTTTCTGAAAAACATTTAAACTATTCTCTACGATTCAGCTCCTTCAAACCAATTTATTGAGGGATCTGTGCGAATAGAATTTTCATTTGCCCGTAATGAGTGTCTGCTGTCACTCCACAGGAATATTCTTCAGTTTCCAGGATGAAAGAACTTTGGAGCAAGTTTACAGAATGGTCAAATTCTCAAAGGTGCAAAGGAGTAGATTCCATCAGTTGACACAACAGTGTTAACCCCAGCATGTTGTTAGTGTCTATTCAAGTGCGCAATCCGCCCAGTTGGTATTAGTCTCTAAACCAGCCGTCTGTAAGAACAGGAAATCTTGTTTGTCCAGCTACTTGCCACCTGGTTTCAGATATGCTGCTATCATTGGTTTATTCCTCCACATGTACTGGTCCGGATTGCTTTCATTGTTTGAATGAATATTCATGAAGAGCTTTGGATTATTTTGCAATTCCTCCAATCCAGATAGAATTTGAACATTGTTCATTGCATACTTCAGCTGCTTTCTGCTTTGAGGGCAGCCAGATTAACCTCAACATCAACCATTCTGGATAAGGTAGACTTGGAGTCTTCCCACTTGTTCAACTTGAACTAAAATAACCATGGTATGTTGCAACAGTTCAGCAAAGGATCTGCATTCAGGCAGAGAAACCAATAAGTTTTATTCTGAAACAAGTTCCACTGAGCCTTCATGAATGCCGTCCATCCTGAAAAGCTTTGCAATCAATTCATTCTTTTTGTTGTGGAATCATTGTTTTAATATAAGATGCAATGTCGCATTTTGCATCACTCACCATTGTGTGGTGAATAAATTCAAAATCACTAACGCATATAATTAATTCAAGTTACCAAACAGCAAAGGAAAAAAGTTACTAAATTATATGGCTGAAATAAATCTGCAAGGATGTAATGTTCAATCTGGAATGGAAGTCTTTTATAATATGACTGGTGAGATCAAAGATGTAAAACCACATTATAGCTAAACCATGGATAGACATGGGAGAGAGGGACAGAATCATAGAGAATCTGTGCAGAACGCATGTACCACTTTTGATAGGGTTGCAAAATCTCTTTCACATTCAATGTTATTTTAAAGCATGCTATTACATTAACAATACATAACTGTCATATAGTAGAAGTGTTATGTAATCAAAAGGTTTGATAAACAGAATTCATCTCACTAAAATAATTTGAAAATTGACTGCATCGTTGACCAGATCATTTTTTAAGACCATGGATCAGAAACCCCAAACTACAGTAGATAGTTTTGACTTGACATTCCATTACCAATGCTTTTAAAGGAGGGCTGAAACAGGCTGTGGGTGCAAAATAAGTGGTGGTCTCGGGAGAGAGGAAGAAACCCACCAATATCATACCTATGGATATGAAGAGAAATTTAAACAATAGCCCTTCAAACAGTGGAGAGGCAAATCAAAACAGACTGGATAATGATTTCTTTAAAGACAACAGATAGCTCATGACAGACAGGCAGCCCCTCTGGATATATCCCCAGTCTGATGTTCTGGGAACATTGAATCGCACCATGGCAGATCATGAAACTTGAATTCAATCTGTAGTGAATATTGAGCTATTGTTATTTTAAAAATTGCACTAAACCTAACAGCAACTAACTCCAACAGGAACACTGCCAGGATTCAAAATGGTCGACAGCAGTTCAAAACAAATCTATTGGTAGGTAGTGGGTAAGTTGATTGCCTCCACTTCAAAATTGCATCAAAGAAGGATGAGAATTCTTGCTTCTTTTTTTTTAATAAAGAAAATTTATTAATGCTGTACTTGCATTAAATTTAGGTAAGTGTATTTTGACTGAAGGTATGACGCCCAGTATGAAACATTACTTGCAGTATCAATCAAGAAGTCAATTATTGCAATTAGGAGGGATGATATCTTTGCTGGGAATATACTGTACACCCTAGAATTCTTGTGGTATAATATTATAGTCCCTGCCTTTGAACCAGGAGGTCTGCATTCAAGTCCAACTTGCTCCAGGGATGTGTCATAATATCTCTGAACAAGTTAATTAGGAAAAATATCTGTACTATAGACAATCAGAGAACAAATCTTGGAGGACAATAATAGTAGGGTATTTCAACCTCACCAATATTAACTGGGATAGACAATGTGTTAAAGGAGGTGAATTCTTAAAATGTATCCATGAGAATGTTTAATGCCAGCACATAGAGAAAATATAAGAAATGAAACGATGCTGCACTTAATTTTCGTGAAAGATGCTGGGCAAGCGGTAGAAGTGTTAATAATGGAGCTTTCCATCCATAGCGATGATAACTCAGTAAGATTTAAAATAATCATGGAAAAGGACAAAGATGGACTGGAAATAAAGATTCTGATCACGATGAGACAGCATCTGGCCCAAACAGACTTGGGAACATGGCTTTGTCAGGAAGAAATCATATCTAAAGGGGTTCATTTGAATGTTTCCATGAAGTGAATAGGTATGTAAATGGGAGTAGTAGAGTTGATGTAATCTACATAGACTTCAATCAAGTTTTTGACAAAGCTTCACACAAGGAAGGTTGGTCAAGGAAGTAAGAGCCCTTGGGATCCAGTGCAATTTGGCAAATTGTTTCAAAGTTGGCTCAGTTGCAGATAGCAGAGGGCAATGCTTAAAGTTCATTTTTGTGACTGGAAGCCAGTGTAAAATCACATTTTAGGGTTTGGTGCTGGGTTCCTTGCTGTTGGTATTGGGCATGAGACATGACTATAGAAGGTATGATTAGTTAGATTGAAGGTAACATAAAAAATGGTGGTGTAGTAAATAGTGAAGAGGAAAGCTTGGGGGATCTAGGCTGGTCAGATGGGATGAACAATGGTGAATGGAATTTAATCCTGAAAAGTGTGGGTGATGCATTTTGGAAAGATTAACACAGTAAGGGAGTACACATTGAATGGTAGGACCCTAAGAAGTACAGAGGATCGGAGGGACCTTGGTGATCATGCCCACAGATCCTTGAAGGTAGAAGGACAGATAGTCAAGATAGTTGAGAAGGCATTTGGGATTCTTGACTGCATTAGTTGAGGCATTGAGTACAAGGACAGGGAGGTTATGATGGAACTATATAAAAGTTAGTCAGGTCCCATCTGGAGTACTGTGAACAGTTTGGATTGCCACACTCTATGAAACATGTAATTGCACTAGAGAGGATGCAGAAGAGATACACAATTATATTGCTCGGGCTAGAATATTTCAGCAATTATGGCAGACTAGATAGGTTAGAATTATTTTAATTAGGGCAGAGAAAGATGAAGCAAATACCTGAATAAGATGGACAAAATTATAAGGAGCATAATAAGATGAAACTATTCCATTTAATATAGTAATCAATAACCATTGGTGGGGGAGGATATAGATTTAAGGTAAAGGGCAGGGAGTTTAGAGGGGATCTGAGGAAATTGTTTTGCATCTGGAGGATGAGGGGTTATCCAAAGCATATTGCTTGAAGGGGGGGTAGAGGCAGGAGCTATATTTAAGAAATGTTTAGATAAATAACTGAAACCCAATGACATGAAAGGATGAGTCTTCAGAATCTCCTTACTACAGAGAGCTTTGGGAGACAATTCTCATGTGTATTTAAAGCTGACGTAGATAGATTCTTGATCACTAGGGGAATCAAGGGCTACGGGGAAGAGGACAGGAAAGTGGATAGGAGGAATGTCAGATCAGCCATGGTCATACTGAGGTGAGAAGCTGGCATTGTGTGTTCATTGTAAAACACCAGAAGGTCTTTCAACCATTGTAGTTGGTTCATAGAAGAAACACAAGATTGATCAATTGGGTATCATGAGGACAACGCATCATTATTTGGATCAAAATAGTTATGATGAGAAAGCAGAAGACTGGCACTGAATAATGATGCGACCTTGATGAGCCTTTTCAGACACAATGGGCTGTGTGGCTTCATTCTGCACCATAAATATTCTGTCATTTGTTTTTTGATCGAAGGATTCAAGTGCAAGGAAAAGCCATAGAAATCTGGGGCAGTTCAGTAAAGAAGATAACCTCATACTGGTGTATAAGACAGTGAGTGCATTGGAAAAGGGATAATTATTTTGCACTTTTGGAATTTTGGTAGCAGGTGTAAACCCAATTGTGATTCAAGCCATAGTTTTTCCACTGTCTTGTTTTTGAGATGATATCTTATGCATTATGAATTGAAAATTAATCTTAGCTGCTTTCTGAAATTGTCCTCTGGTTTCACAAAGGGGGAATGTGGGTTTAAATCATACGCAAACAGGGATAACATTTGAGTGAAGCTATCAAGTCCAGTTGATTTTCTGAACATCCCTCATTATGCATTAATCGCCCTGAGAATTCTCTCTTGGCATTTGAAATGTTTGATGCAAGTGAAGTCTGCAGACTAAGTGTGGCTCTGGAGATCCAGCTATTTGATATACAATCTGTGTCAAAACCAAAAATGACAACAAAGTTGCAAGGCTCCAATTCACACTCGTTGACCTCAAAAGGAACATTGATTAATAATAAATTGCCTGGAGCGAAGAACTGCTTTGTTCTGGAGCGATGAAGGCTACAAGTGTATCTGTGTGCTTGTCTTCTACATTTCTTCTTTGGTGCTTTTGAGATCAAGATAAATGTGTACTGAGGGAATCACAAAATGCATGACAGCCGTGGCTCATTCAGTAACACACTGTTGCCTCAGAGTCAGAAAGTTCTGGGTTTAAGTTCCACTCTTAAGTTTTGAACTTAGAAATCATGCTGACATCCCATAATAGTACTGGGAGTGCTGCATTGCTGGATGCTGTCTTTTATAGACACTCCTTCTGGTCTCAAAGAAGGACCTCAGAGATCTCATGGTTCTGATCCAAAGAAAAGCAGAGGGGGTCATTATTCATGCCCTGGCCAATATTGATTCCTCAGTCAACATCACAGAAACACAATACCTGGCTGTTACTTTATTATTGTTTGAGAGAGCTTACTGTAAGCAGTTTAGCTCCTACATTACAATGACGACACTTCAATATACCCTTTCGATTCACTCACAGACATTGCCAGCTAGGCCAATGTTTATTGTCCATTCCCACAGGGCGGTTATGGTCAACCATATTGCTGTGGGTCAGGACAAAATGAGGACTGCAGATGCTGGAGAGTCAGAGTCAAAACGTGTGGCGCCGGAAAAACACAGCAGATCAGGCAGCATCCGAGGAGCAGGAGAGTCGATGTTTCGGGTGTAAGCCCTTCATCAGGAATTTGAGGGTGGTGTGGATGAATGGCTGGGGTGGAAGGAGTGAAGGTAGCTTGGAAGGCAACACGGGTAGGACAGGTCAAGAGGCCAGGGCTGAATTTAAAGGGTTAGATCTCCTTTTGGCATGGCACGGTGGCTCAGTGGCTAACACTGCTGTCTCACAGCACCAGGGATCTGGGGTCAATTCCAGCCTTGGGCGAATGTCTGCGTGGAGTTTGTACATTCTCCCTGTGTCTGTGTGGGTTTCCTCCCACAATCCAAAGATGTGCAGGCCTGGTGAATTGGCCATGCTAAATTACCCATAGTGTTCAGGGATGTGTAGGTTAGATGGATTAGACATGGGTAAATGTAGAGTAATAAGGGAATGTGTTTGGAGGGATACCTTCAGAGGATCGGTGCAGACTTGCTGGGCTGAAAGGCCTGTTTCCACATTGTTGGGATTCTGTGATCTCGAATGAGGGGGGGGGGAGGGGAGATTTGGAAACTAGTGAAGTCGGTGTTGATGCGATGTGGGTGTAGGGTCCCGAGGAGGAAGATGAGGCTTTTTTCCTCCAGTTGGTGGGTGGCTTTGATTTGGTGGTGGAGGAGGCCCAGGACTTGCATGTCCTTGGTGGAGTGGGAGGGGGAGTTGAAGTGGTCAGCCACAGGGCAGTGGGGTTGTCAGGCGTGTTTGTCCCAGAGGTGTGGGCAGTGGGAACAAAGTTGGGAAAATTAACCAAGAATGAAAAATTGGCACTTGATGTTGAAAAATGTTTTGTAATTGTCCCTCCACACTTTAAGTGGCATCTTCAGATCTCACAAATCAATGATTGTTTTATGCTTTTGCGTCTCATCGTTAGCAAAACCAATCTCATGTTTAAGTCACTTTCAACTTTCCTTGCCTTCCACAAGAAATTAGACAGCAAAATTCCCAACACGCATGCCAAAGCAGTTTGCTGACAGCTACAGCTTGCTACTTGCTTGATTTGGCCTTAATCTAACTGTGCACAGCATTCCAGCATGCTCCAGGACCAAGGTCCTCCTCCAGCCTTCGTCCGTGTAAGTCATCAACGGCTGTTCTCAGACCAACTGAGCCATCACTTCCGCTCTTCAACCACTTACTTCAGAGCTCAGCGAGATTGAAGATTTGCTGCTTCTGCCAGCTCGCTTTGTGTGAAGGGCCACATGTACAATTCATGCATCTGACCATGATGCAGCTTATTGCTTTTTGTTTGCTTCCTTAGCGGTATTCACTTTGTGCTCACTCGGACTCTGCCGGCCTCTGTGGTGTCCATTGCTTCATAGCACATAAACACTTCAGCTGTAGAATACCCTGAGACGAATCTTCATGGGTGTCCTAACGAGTGCCCGCTGGGACTACCCTGCCTTCCTGAGAGGAAGGGGCATGTGGAGTGAGGTCAAGGTGTTGCATCTATCTCTCCCTTTGCTGAACAATAATGGCTGAAGTGATGGAGTGCAGCTCCATGCATATACCTGTAAGCAGACATGGATTGTGCTGGATCTGGGTCTCCATAGCAATCACCACCTACCCATGGCACATGTGCGAGAACCAAAATGGTGTCAACAATGTTGGTGGTCGCCTCTGTTCTTCAATCCAGTGTGTTGACTCCCTCAGATAAAACAGCCTGTGGTCCCTCAGCCCATCTGCGCATTTTGACAATAAACTACCGGCTGAGACCATGGTATAATGTGCTGCCTGGTCTCCAGCAGCTCTCTGATTGGGAAATTCTGTCACAGTTAGTTGTAGAGATGGATCAGGGATGTGTTTAGTCATGTTGACTTCCTGAATCTAATCTAAAGAGAGTACTGAGTGAGGTGAAAGTCTCTGAGGTACTGGAGACTGTCGTGTCTCTGTACTGTTTTAAAGGCACAGGCTCCCTACTCCAATTAGTACCTGCCATCCAGAATGAAAATATAGCTATGAGATGTCATCTCAACCAGGCCGGTCAGCAATTCTACTTACTCTGTGTGTCACGCTCACCGAGATTGCAGTTTCTTATGAACATGCACAAATAGAGATGAGATTGAGCTTCAATTGCAAACACTTTGCCAGAAAAGACACATACATCTCCGTTTGGAATTCTGATGTCTCAATTCCCAGGATATTTCTCAGTAATTTGAACTTAGATCAAAGTGGTAACTTCCATCCAGAGTGAAATGAAAGGTTTTCACAGGAGAGCAGGTAGCATTGATGAAGCCCACTACATTTTGATTCAGAACTTGGTCTAGTTTTATAAGGACTCTTTCAGTATTTCATAACTGAAATCATTTTCTGTTGAAATTTTACAATTATTCGCAACATCGAAGATGTGGCCCCACTATTTGGTAGTGCTTACTCATTCATGAGATTGAGAGCCTCTTTGTCGTGATAGGATTCAATCAGCATGTGGAATTACCGGCTATTGTGATAAAATTGCAGCAATTTATGTGAGTGACATAAACAAATGAAATACAAAGTCAGAAGCATTTCGAAATATTTAAATTTAAATCTGAAATGAGAAAACTGATAAAGCCACAGTACAGAAGCAAGAATTGGTTAGTTGTTCTTTCAGGGAGATGGATACATGGAAGGTGGATTAAATGGCTTCCTTCAAACAATGCTTACAGCCCACCTACTTCCTACATACTTCTCTTCAACAGAAACATTCCAATCACACACAAGGTGAAACAGTAACATGAATTCCTTATTTGAAGATAAGACCATTGACAAATAGAGACAACTCAAAAGCTAAGTAGATTTTATGTATATCCTGTAAATTACAGATTGACGATAAATTGTGAGATTAATTCATAAGGCTAACATGAGACCATGAGGCAGCACCGTGGCCTCACAGCACCAAGGAGCCAGGTTCAATTCCACCCTTGCATGATTCTGTGGGCACATTCTCTCTGTGTCTGCATGGGCTTCCCCCGGCTGCTCCAGATTCCTCCCACAGTCCAAAGATAGCAGGTTATGTAGATTGCCCATGCTTAATTGCCCGTAGTATCCAAGGATGTGCATGCTAGATGGATTATCCATGGTTAAAAAAGCGTTATGGGACAGGTTGGGGGGATGGTATGCTCTTCAGAGGGTCAGTGTAGACGCAATAGACTGAATGGCCTGCCTCCATAAGAGGGATTTTAATAGATTATATTCTGTTGAGCTACTAATGATTTACATTAAGATAAGCTCCCTTAAAAATGTATCTCAGCAGATTCATTATATCCCCTTATTTTCTAAATTAAAGGTTTATCCTTAAAAATCAAGCTGTGCAAGTGAAAACAAAACAAACCATCTTTGCATGCAGGAGCTCTAACAAAAGGCAGAAATCTTCAAATGTGGAAAGAAACTGTGGTCACATGACACATCATTGATGTCCCTTGTGTCAGTGAGGAAGCTCTGATGTACGATCACCACAATATTTACACAGGCTGCTTATCATTCCAATTGCAAAATATATCTGTCTAGGTTGATCAGTGGTTTCTACAACAGGAGCATCACACGGACAGAGCTGGTCTGTTTACACTATACTCATGCTTCTTGTATACAGGTTTACTTAGAGATTTTCAGAGGAGGTGTAAAGCCTGTTCAGCAGTGTAAATCTAAATAAATCAATTGGGAGCGTCAAAGCACTCTGACATCCACTGCAATTTTCAGCCTCCATTCTGAGGACATTCACCAAACCCACGCCTTACCAGGATAATCTTCACCCCCTTCCATCCCAGATCACTGCCCTTCCCCTGCACCGTATGAAGAGCACCCACCACCTCTCCATTCCCAAACCATGAACGGTTTTCACTACCTCCCCGGACCAGCACCTATCCCAAGTCACCCTACAGAGTCCCTGGTTCCTGTCTGGCTAACATTGGAAGGGTCAGCATCATGATGGAGTGTGGGATTGGAGATAGTGGGGGAAATGGGCAGTTCGTTTGGTTGAATTGGTTTGTGTTTTCTTGGAGTGAGTGTTTACTGTTGAGATGAGGAAGGGGAGTGAACAAAATCAGGGTGAGGGGGGTAAGGGAAATCAGGGTTTCACACTGTGCAGTGAGGCCGTGCAGCTTCATACACTGACAATGCCAAGACTGTGACCATATTTTTCTATTCTCCAAATATTACTATTTTAGACCTGTCCATGCCATAGGCTGCCATAAAGACAGGAGTGTGGGTATATAAGGAGGCTTCCAGGAGATTAAGGCTCCAGTCAAGAGTGGATGGTCGAATGAAGCACTGAAAGGTGTGGAGGTATGAGACAGTGGGGCAGTGACTGAGAAGCAGAGTCTGATTCCACGCTAAAGCAAACACAAGAGGCTTGGATGAGAATATCACTATATGGTTCAATGAAGAGTAGGAGCCGAACCAGGAAAACATTAACCTGAGGCACCAACCTGCTGAAGCTGCAACATACAGCTACTTGCATCCGAAACAATATAAAAAACAGGTAATAGACAGGGCTAAGTGATTCCATAAACAACACATCGAATCTAAGCCTCAGCAGTCCTGTTGCATCCATTCATGGATGGTGATGTACATTTAAACAACTCACTGACAGAGGAGGCTCCATAATATCCTCAATCACCGGGGAGTCCAACACATCAGTGCAAAAGGTAAGGCCGAAATATTTTGCAATAATCTATTGCCACAAATGTTGAGTGGATGATCCATCTTGGCCTCCTTTCATCATCACAGATGCTGGTCTTCAGCCTTTTCGATTCACTCCACATGATAGCGAGAAACAGCTGGAGACACAGGATACTGCAAATTCTAACATTATGTCAACAGTACTGAGCTGTGCTCCAGAACTTATCCCATCCACGACCATGCTGTTCCAGTACAGCTGCAACACTGGCATCTACCTGATAATGTGAAATATTGCCCAGGTATGTTCCGTACCGTACGCAAAATGTAGGGCAAATAAATTCCAGGTAATTACTGCCCCCTTAATCTACCCTCAATCATCAGTGAAGTGATGGAGGATGTCATCAACAGTGCAGCACCTGCTCAGCAATAACCTGCTCAGTTACGCCCAGTTTGGGTTCCATCAGGGCCACTCAGCTCCTGCCCTCATTCCAGCCTTGGTTCAAACATGGACAATCAGCACTGAATTCCAGAGGTGAGGCGAGAGTGACAGCCTTTGGCATCATGGCTGCATTTCACTGGATGTGGCAGGACACCCACCAAACCCAGCAACATAAATGGGAATCAGGGGCAATCTCTCCACTGGAATCATGACTGGCACATAGGAAGATGGTTGTGATTGTTGGAGGTCAGTCATATCAGCTCCAGGACATCTCTGCAGGAGCTCCTCAGGATAGTGTCCTAAACCCAGGCATTTCCAGTTGCTTCAAAGATTGCACAACTGGTTGTGTATTTACCCACTGAGGTGCTGGAAGCCATCTGTGTATTCTAATGAGCATAAGGAAGAGCTCAAAGAGCTTCTTTCCTTTTCCTATTAGTGGGCGGCACTGTGGCAGAGTGGTTAGCACTGTTGCCTCACAGCGCCAGAGACCCAGGTTCAACTCCCACCTCAGGCGACTGACTGTGTGGAGTTTGCACTTTCTCCCCGTGTCTGCGTGGGTTTCCTCCGGGTGCTCCGGTTTCCTCCCACAGTCCAAAGATGTGCAGGGTCAGGTGTGGACTTGTTGGGCCGAAGGGCCTGTTTCCACACTGTAATCTAATCTAATCTAATCTTAATTGTGTAGGGATTACAGCTAGTACAATGTGACAGATTCTAGTGAAGTAAAATGATAGTGATTCTCCTATGGCACCTTTTCAATGGTGAATTCTGAGCAACCTAAGATCAACTGGCCTTGAGTCAAGAACGAGTGAAGGTAATGAGTTGTCAAATCGTCCAACTTGTTTAAGATCATTTTCTGTTTTGATAGCTCACTATGCAATCTGTCAGATCAATATAAAGTAATTTTATTACCACATGAATCAAGAAGTTAAATACGGTTAATCATCCTTTCATTATGAAAACAAAACAAGTTGGGACAACTGCCTGGTAAAATAATAGGTAACGTACAAAATCTAATTTCTCTGGAAATTCAAACTGAATTTAAAATAAAGTCCACGAGTTGGGCATTGATCCTGTTACAGGAACAATGATATCAGTTGGAATTCCTGACTTATTTCTGTCACATTTATGGTTTGATGTCTCCTTTCTTCCCTTCTTAATGTCACCAGACAGTGCACCAATTTGGCCCAAGGTGATGGACATATGAGCCTAATCCCAATAAAAAACATAAATTGCAGGAAAAACTCAACAGGTCTGGCAGCATCTGTGGAGAGAAATCAGAGTTAACGTTTTGGGCCCAGTGACCCTTCCTCCGAACCAGTGATTGGTCATCAAAGCTGCCAATTTATCTGGCTACTGGCCAAACGTAGTGAAATCCAGAAAATGCTGGGAATTCCTCTATTGTCAAAACAAATGGGATCATCTTGACATTACTAACCCAGGATCTGCCATTTAACTCATTTCATTTGTTCAAAATATTAAAGGAGTTAAATTTCCTTTTGCTTTTAGTGTAATTTTAAGGGTTGAAATATGTGATGCTGGAAAATCAGAGCAGGCCAGGCAGCATCCGAGGAGCAAGGATTCCTGATGAAGAGCTTGTGCCTGAAGCGTCGATTCTCCTGCTCCTCGGATGCTGCCTGGCCTGCTGTGTTTTTCCAGCATCACATTTTTCAACTCTGGTGTCCAGCATCTGCAGTCCTCACTTTCTCCTAGTGTAATTTTAAGAGTCTCCTTCTCTCCTAAACCTGGCAGTTGCCAGAACAGTAATTGCTTGGGACCTGACTTCAACTTGAAGGGAAGACCTTAGAGTGAAACACATACAAAATGCAAAGATAGCAAATATTCCCGAGATGAAATAGTTTGGAAGAGGATTTAAGAGAAGAGCAAGGATCTTGAGACGTTGGTGAACCAGGGCCAAGGAAGGAGTTAAAACAGAAATTGCTGGAAAAGCTCAGCAGGTCTGGCATCATCTGTGGAGAGAAATCAGAGTTAATGTTTCAGGTCCAGTGACCATGCCTCAAAACCTCGAGGAAGGGTCACTGGACCTGAAACATTAACTCTGATTTCTCTTCACAAATGCTGCCAGACCTGCTGAGCTTTTCCAGCAATTCCTGTTTATGTTTCAGATTTACAGCATCCTCAGCTCTTTTGGTTTTTACAAGGAAGGAGTTGATCAGGATATAGGAGATGGTGTGGGATGGGATACAAAAGGCAAAGTTTGAATGAACTGCGTTTTATGGAAGATGTGAGACTAGTAATGAGAGCACTGGCGTAAATAGAAACTGGAGGTGGCAGGTATGAGTGAGGACATCACTGGCTGTGGATTGTAGGGAGGAGTTATAGAGTCATAGAGTCCTACAGCACAGAGAAGGGCCCTTTTGGTCTATGCCAACCAAAATACCCATCAAAGTTAACCCCATTTCCCTGCACTTGGCCCAAATCCTTCTAATCCTTTCCTATCCATATATTTGTCCAAATGCCTTTTAGATGTTGTTCATGTACCCACCTCAACCACTTCCACTGGCAGCTCATTCCATATACATACCACCCTCTGTGTAAAAACGTTGCCCCTCAGGCTCCCTTTTATTCTTGCCCCCTCTAACCTTAAACTGATGTTCTCTAGTCCGCGATTACACAACTCTGGGGAAAAGATTGATATCATTCACCTTATCTATGCCTTTCATGATCTTATACACTTCTATAAGATCTTCCCTCAGTGTCCTACGCTCTACAAAAAAGTCATAATTTGTTCAACCTCTCCCTTTAACTCAGACCATTGACATCTTTGTAAATTTCCAGTTTAATAACATCCTTCCTTTTGCAAGGAGACCAAAACCATATTCCAAGTGCGGCCTCACTAAAGTCCTGTACAACTGCAACATAACTTCCTAACTTCATACTGAGTGCCATGTCTGATGAAGGCCAGTGTGCCAAAAGCCACCTTCACTGCCCTGTCTACCTGTGACTCCACTTTCAGAGAACTGTGCACCTGAACTCTAAGGTCCCTCTGTTCCAATACATTCCTTAAAGCCCTACCATTCACCATGAAGCTCCTACCTTGATTTGACTTTCCAAAATGCAACACCTCACACTTACCTGTATTAAACTCTGTTTGCCATTTCTCAACTCTCTTCCCCAACTAATCAAGGTCCTACTGCAATTTCTGATAACCTTCCTCACTGTCTACAATGCTGCCTATTAAAGTGTCAGGGTTGGAGGAAGATCACACTTAGGAGAAAGTGAGGACTGCAGACTCCTAATGAAGGGCTTATGCCCGAAACGTTGATTCTCCTGCTCCTCAATGCTGCCTGACCTGCTGTGCTTTTCCAGCACCACACCCTCAACACGAAGTTCATGCTTACAGGAAGATCTTGATTGGAGTGGTAATCAGCTCATATTTGCGATGGAGGAGACAGAGATGGAAGCTCAGTTTGGAGTTAAAACCCATTTTGAAGTTTTTTGAGGTTTGGTTGAGGCTATGATTCGGAGATGAATTCGGATATTCTAACAGATGAAAGGCTGAACAGACAATCAATTCTTCAATGTATAATTTCGGTTACATCACACTGCAAATTTTTGATTTATAAATTCTGTGTTACGATCGAGCCCTCCACAATCACCTGATGAAGGAGCGTCGCTCCGAAAGCTAGTGTGCTTCCAATTAAACCTGTTGGACTTAAACTTGGTGTTGCGTGATTTTTAACTTTGGTTGAGGCTAGTACGACTCTTCTCCTTTCGAAAAGGCAAGGATAGATAAAAACATATTTGAAAAAACATTCAAACTTTAGTGCAGCCCGTAATAAAATACACATTTTGAAGTTGAGAAATTATGCTGACATGTGTTAAGCTTTTCAGTAAGGAACCAGCAAAAGACATTAATAAAGAACAAGGAAACCCAACTGAGAAGCAAACAACTTTAGGGTAAGAGAATAAAAACAAATATTATCACATTAGGCAGATCTGATTGACTGTAATGATGGAATATTATATGTTAGGGTATTACATTTTTTATAACTTGTTTCAGTGCCTCGAGCTACATCGGAATTTGAAGCTTCGAACTGGGAAATATGAAAACTCAGAGTCGATTTCCTAGTATTGTTAGCTTTTATCATTGCACTCAACTTACAATGCGTTGGACAGACTGAATGGTAACACAAACAAAAAGATACTACTTTACCCCAAGAATATTCAGTCAATTAAAACAAATGCTCTTTTTTCTTTTAACAACAAAATTATGGAAACTCCAAGCCCTAAAAGTGTGGAAGATGAAGTGGTGTCGTAGAGTTGCCTGTGATCGTGTGTTAGTCACCATGAGCTTGACTGATTTAAAATCCATCTTTTGCATGTTTGATGAAAATAAGATTGAGTTTTCTGTTAGAAGTCCCTTGGCACTGTTCCAACAGATAAAATTCCCCTGTGGGTACATCTGAAGTAGAATGTGAATAAATGTGAAAGGAACTGTAACTGGGAACATTATTCCATAAATTATATCACAGACTCACCTTTTGAAGACTTCCCAGAAAATATCGTAGTGCTCCTAGGCCTGAGTCTCATCTGCTCTGTCCACTTTCCTTTTGTTTCTTTTCTTTTGTTCTCTCTTCTCATCTTTTTAAAATGCTTTTACTTTTCTCTGTTGAAGAGCTCAGTTGCGGCGATGGTATTGGTAATGGTGAGTGAGCCCAGTGCAGGCTCGGAGCAGTGGAGGCCGGGTTTGGGCTCACAGCGGCTCCTGCATCGACGAGAGGTCCTAGTGCCAACTCTTGGCTGCTGCGGCGGAGGCGGCTTTGGATTCCCGTTGGCGTCTACATCCAGCACAGATTCATGGGAGCCCAGTACGAGATCTGGCAGCATTGGTATGGCTGCATCAATGAGTTGGACCCAAAGCAGACTCACCGTGGTGGCAGAGTCGAGTTTGGGTTCTTCCCGGCAGCATCAATGGCATCTACATTGGTGAGGTCCAGCAAAGACTCAGTGGCGAGGGCATCGATGGAGGTTAGATGGCACCGAAGGTTGGCGACTCTTGTTCCAGAGGCTGCATGGCGATGGGGATTCATGCCTGGCCACTGGACCCATGGTCCTGGGCAGAGCACTTAACAAGAACGACTTCTTCTTTATGGCTTTATTTTTCCACCTTTGTGTTCTATGTTTTGGTTTTGTTTTTCTGTGTTTTAAGATGGTGCCAAAGAGTGGAGACACTATGCAACACTTTTCACTGTATTTTGTAACAAAATACACGTGACAATAAATAAATATGAAATAAGAACTATATAAATAAAAGCAAAATATTCTGGATGCTTGAAATCCGAATCAAACGCAGAGAATGCTGGAGAAAATCACGTGTTTTGCCAGCATCTGTGGAGATGCAAACAGGAGTGAATGTTTCAAGTCTATATGGGTCTGTGAACTCAAGACATTAATTCTGCTTTCTCTCTCCAGAGAGGCTGCCCAGCTTGCAGAGTTCCTTCAACATTCTCTGCATTTGTTTGCGGTAAGCATGCATTCCATAGCTTTAATAATGGTGTTCTGCTCATTTATGATACTCTATTGTTTAAGTTCTTGGGCTCTACAGTTGTTCCCAACTTCAGATAAATAACGTGCGGGCGTCTGAGACTGAAGTGGTCCAGCATGGACCCTTAATTATGTCCTCCGGGCAGCTCCCTCTAGTGGTACATGTGTGTATGGTAGTCTCAATCGTCAAAATGCAGAAAGCAATTTTCAACACAAGTCTCCAGGTGGGAATCTGGAATCCAGTTGGTCAGATCTTATAGAAAACAGCCACACACAAAAAAAATCACATCCTACTTACTTCACCTTGTTTTTTCATGACTGTACTGAGTTCAGATGCTACTTGTGGCGGCACGGTGGCACAGTGGTTAGCACTGCTGCCTCACAGCGCCAGAGACCCGGGTTCAATTCCCGCCTCAGGCGACTAACTGTGTGGAGTTTGCACGTTCTCCCCGTGTCTGCGTGGGTTTCCTCCGGGTGCTCCGGTTTCCTCCCACAGTCCAAAGATGTGCAGGGTCAGGTGAATTGGCCATACTAAATTGCCTGTAGTGTTAGGTAAGGGGCAAAATGTAGGGGTAGGGGTGGGTTTCGCTTCGGCGGGTCGGTGTGGACTTGTTGGGCCGAAGGGCCTGTTTCCACACTGTAATCTAATCTAATCTAATCTAATCTAATCTTGTCTTTGTGACTGCTACTATTCCAAACAGAGCCACAAGGAATCCCTACAGTGCGGAAGCAGGCTATTTGGCCCATCAAGTCCACACTGATTCTCTAAAAAGCGTACCACTCAGAATCCATCCCACCAATCATCCTATCTCAATCACACTGCATTGCCCACGGCTAACCCACCTAGTCGACACATCCCTGGGCACTATGGGCAAGATGACGGCAGAATAGGATGCCCCAGCCGGAGATCCTCTGCTTCACCAGTTCCTTTCATGCTTTCATTTTTTCTGCTGTTTGTCTCCACCCCCCCTTTTCTCTAACTCCAACTTCTAACTTTTTAAACTTGCTCAGAGTGATTGGAGAATGAAGGTGAGTTCAGTGCCAGGCCCAGTATGGGAAATGAGTGGGAGACCATGCCAGTGTGGGAGTCAAGTCCCTGATGTGATTCACGGGCCAGAGCCCAGTGCGGGAGGCAGCCTGAGTCTGGGCCAGCCTGGGAGACAGTTCAGAGGCCAGTGTGTGGAGGCAGTGAGGCCTCGTGCTCTGAAGCCCAGTGGGTATTGACTCAGTGAACAGGAGTATAATTTGAGTAGTTTTTAAAGATGCTTTTTATTCATTTTCTGGACTTTGAGTAGTTTGAGTACTTTTTAAACCTTTGTATCCTGATGCTAAACAATTTTTTTTAACTCTTCCAATTCTGTAACAAACACTTAAAGCATCTGAATCTAAAATGGTACTAAAGCAGTGACAATACAAATTTTTCACTGCATATGACAATAAAGGGTATTCTATACTATTTCCCAAGGCAAATCCACCTAACCTGCATATCTTTGGACTATGGGAGCACAAGGAGAAAACCCACACAGACACAGGGAGAATATGCAAACTCCACACAGATAGTCGCCTGAGGGTGGACTCAAACCCAGGTTCCTGGTGCTGTAAAGCAGCAGTGCTAACCACTGAGCCACCATGCCACCCCACATAGAACTTGATGGTTTGTTACAAATGCATATTTATCTTATAACTCTTTGATGCCATTTGTAAGTATGTTATTTTTTCCTTGATGCTTTACTTGTTATCTTGTTGAACTTCAGTTGGAAGTATGGGAAAGTAATCACAGATTGAGACACTTGAAAAGGCAATTATAAGGGGATTATGACTAAGTTGGACCAAATATTGTCCCTATTTGTATTGATCTGTAATTTTTAAAAAATCTTTTTGATCAGGGATACTTTCATGATGAATATTTTCACATCAACAGGAATTTCATCTGCTACAAGGAAACAAATCTAAAGGAGGTTGAGGAATTGTCTTAAAAAGGTTTATAAAATCACAAGGAGTGGAGATAAGGTGAATTGCAGGTGTCTTTTCCCTGGGGTGGGGGCTTTCAAAATTAGGGGGCAGATTTTTAAGGTGAGAGGAGAAAGATTTATAGAAGACATGAGGGACAACTTTATTACACAGAGAGTGGTTTGTGTGTGGAATGAACTTCCAGAGGAGGTGGTGTATGTGGGTACAATTGCAACGTTGACAAAACATTTGGATGAGTACATGAATGAGAAATGTTGCTGCGAGATTAACCAAGCGCAGGCAGGTGGGACTAGTTTAGTTTGGGATTATGGTCGACATGGACTGGTTGGAACGAAGAGTCTGTTTCCGTGCTGCATGTCTCTATGACTCTCTGACTTTAAATGTCAAATTTGAGCACTAAGAGGCTGAACTATCAGATATCTGTTTTGTTCCATCTTCAAAATCATTTGCTTGTGTTCACAAGATTGGAAATATTCCTGTTGTTTCCACTCATCAGAACTGATATACTCCACAACCACCTAATGAAGGAGCAGCGCGCCGAAAGCTAGTCCTTCCAAATAAACCTGTTGGACTATAACCTGGTGTTGTGCGATTTTTAACTTTGTTCACCCCAGTCCAAAACCGGCACCTCCAAATCACAACATGAGCGGCACGTTTATAGCACTCCTGTTATTACTTTTTCATGTGCTATCCTGTGGAAAATAATGAAATGCGTAGAGGGAAATTCCAGGGAAAAGTCCAGATCTAGGAGGAGTCTAAACCCAGCCCCCATTATTTCAGAATAGTATATCATATCTAACATACCTTGATATTAATCATTCCACTTATTGGCAAGAACACTTCACCCAATGCCATGATGCTTTATTGCTGGGCTTTTGTCTTAGACAATGGAGAAAGCTAGATAGAATTTTAAAATACAAAAGGAGACCATTCAACCCATCATATCTGGACCAACTACAGACAATAGACAATAGGTGCAGGAGTAGGCCATTCTGCCCTTTGAGCCTGCACCACCATTCAATATGATCATGGCTGATCATCCTTAATCAGTATCCTGTTCCTGCCTTGTCTCCATAACCCTTGATTCCACAATCCTTGAGAGCTCTAGCCAACTCTTTCTTAAATGAATCCAGAGACTGGGGCCTCCACTGCCTTCTGGGGCAGAGCATTCCACACAGCCACCACTCTCTGGGTGAAGAAGTTTCTCCTCATCTCTGTCCTAAATGGTCTACCCCATATTTTTAAGCTGTGTCCTCTGGTTCAGCACTCACCCATCAGCGGAAACATGTTTCCTGCCTCCAGAGTGTCCAATCCTTTAATAATCTTATACGTCTCAATCAGATCCCCTCTCAGTCTTCTAAACTCAAGGGTATACAAGCCCAGTCACTCCAGTCTTTCAGT
>NC_057733.1:11247542-11376298 GCF_004010195.1 Chiloscyllium plagiosum
CCCCCAATACCATGCACCCTAATTTTGCTCACTAGCCTACTATGTGGGAGTTTATCAAAAGCTTTCTGAAAGTCCAGGTACACTACATCTACTGGATCTCCCTCATCCATCTTCAGAGTTACATCCTCAAAAAATTCCAGAAGATTAGTCAAGCATGATTTCCCTTCATAAATCCATGCTGACTGTGACTTATCCTGTTACTACTATCCGGATGTGTTGTAATTTCATCCTTTATAATAGACTCCAGCATCTTTCCCACCACTGAGGTCAGACTAACTGGTCTATAATTTCCTGTTTTCTCTCTCCCACCTTTCTTGAAAAGTGGTATAACATTAGCCACCCTCCAATCCGCAGGAACTGATCCCGAATCATTCTATCCAGATCGTCTCATTCTTCGGCCCTATCTCCATAGCGCTCTAAATCCATCACTTTCAAACATTTATCCAGCACTCTTTAGAAACCTCTTATGGAATCTGCCTCTATCGCTCTCCAACGCTGTGCATTCCAAAGTTTGCACTCACAATGTGAACGTTTGTCATAAGCCTGAAACAATCAGTGTCTTGAAATCAGTGTAAAAATAAAGACAAAATTCGTCAGTCAAAAGAAGTTACAGGACTGATGTGTAACCACTATGGAAGCAGAAAAACTGCTTGAAAGACGTCTGCTTACCTGAAGGACGTGTAGGTACTGGTGTTGGACTGGGGTGGATAATATCAAAAATCACACGACAGTTAGCTGCCTGAGGAATGAGCAGGGGCTCCGAAAGCTTGTGGTTTCAAATAAATCTGTTGGATTATACCCTGGTGTTGTATGACCTTTGACTTTTACCATAAGGGTGAGCTCTGAAGGGTCAAAGGCCTTCCAGATACAATCATTTGAAATCAGTGGCCTGAAAAGCCTGCCTGAGAGTATTGCAATACTTCAAGCAACATCAAGAAAGCTGCAGCTACAACATTTCAGAGACATCTGGATATGTTCTTGAATAGGAAAGGTTTGGAGGGATATGGGCCAAATGCTGCCAGATGGGACTTGTTTAGTTTGGAAACATGGTCAACATGGATTAGTTGGACTGAAAGGTACTGTATGACTCTGCGACTGGGTAGCTGTATCCCCCAGTACCACAAACCTGCTTATATATACACACGTCGCCAGAGCACACACACATCATGGATGTGGGTATCATAGGTGGTAAGAATGAGGGTTTCCTGATCAGCCAGAACTGCACAGTAACTGCAGTACAACATCCATCTCACCAAGATACAAGGCTCCATGCATGGATTCCTGACACAAGCAAGTGTCATCCTGCTTCTGAGGGACTGGGTAGCCTGGTGGCTCAGTGGTTAGCACTGGTGCCTCACAGCACTAGGGACCTGGGTTCAATTCCAGCCTCAGACAACGGTCTGTGTGGAGTTTGCACATTCTTCCTGTGTCTGTATGGGTTTCCTCTGGGTACTCTGGCTTCCTCCCACAGTACAACGATGTGCAAGTTAGGTGAACTGCCTGTGCTAAATTGTCTATAGTGTTCAGGGATGTGTAGGTTGAGTGCATTAAGTCAGGGGTTAAATGTAGGGGAATAGGTGTGGGTGGGCTACTCTTGGAGAGTCAGGGTGGAGTGAAAAGCCTGTCTCCACAGTGTAGGGATTCTATGACCACAAGTGGCATAGTTTGTGATCCCAAGACGTCAAAAAATATTTTATGACCAATTAGGTTCTTTGAAGTGTAGCCACTTGAGAAGTCAGAGTGACATATTGTGCACTGCGATAAGGAGTTGGGTGTACCCCTATAACTCAGCATAGTGTACAGATAGAACCTTGGATCTTGGAACATTGGTTGGCTCTCCTGTTAAGGATATTAACTTGGGGTCACATACAGATGCATCGGCAGAAACTGTCCAGGCAGCCATTTTTCATATAGGATCCCATCAATACATAGTGACCATGTTAAAGTGGGCAGGGAATGGACAGGGAAGGTGATGGCCCTCATTCCACACCGACACTTTGCCTCATCATTTC
Source organism: Chiloscyllium plagiosum (assembly GCF_004010195.1). Taxonomy (NCBI): domain Eukaryota; kingdom Metazoa; phylum Chordata; class Chondrichthyes; order Orectolobiformes; family Hemiscylliidae; genus Chiloscyllium; species Chiloscyllium plagiosum. The sequence goes on from NC_057733.1 coordinate 11,249,555, forward strand.
CCTGGGGAACACGAGATAGTGGTTGTTGTATTAATTATCATGATCGATTCTCCCCATGCCCCTTTCTGTCCCAAAGCTGCTGAAGCCAATTTTGGCATCGATCAATAATTCTGATTCAAAGTTCATAAGACATGGACGAACCTTTTGTTTAATTGTTGTCGCGTGTACCTAGGTACAGTGAAAAGTTTTGTTTTGAGTGCAGTACAGTAGATCATAGCATACAAGATGCATTAAGTTAAAAGAACAGAGCAAAGAATACAATATAACAGCTGCGGAGGAGGTGCACAGAGGGCGAGATCAACATTAAATTTAGCTTTTGAGAGATCCATTCAGAAGTATAATAAGTCTAACACCTGCAAAGAAATGCTTTGAATAGATATGAGATATCTAGAGTATGCACCCGGACATGTACAAGTAGGGCAAAGTAGCCAGTTTCTAAGCTGTCGCTCCAACATGACTCTGTTATTGTGTGGTGAGGAAGAGTTCTCACTTGGGGAAAAAAAAGACTTGCAGTGAAAACTGTTTTTAAAAAAAATTGCAAGCAGCAAGCCAGGTTATCACAAGCCAACAAGCAACCTGATTAGTTCACAAATTACTAACTCAAGTTAAACTGAAATTATATGGTTCAGGATTGAATGATCAACCCAGAAACATTATATTAATTATGTTTGAAACATAAGAAAATTCACAGCACCTCATACAGCAACAAGTGGCTGTAAAAAGCAGACACACATTGAGACAAAATGCAAAGCTTTTGAAGTGAATAGAAGTTTTGGAGCATCAAGGGACTGTGAAAATACATCAGATAAACCAGCTCTAACACTACACCGAAAATGCAACATGGTCTTTTGAACTATCAAACTTTTCTATTCCCACCAACCATATGTACCTCCAGATCAAGAAAATATCAGTTCCTTACTGAATTTGCTGATGATCGAGTTAACGTCAACACTGGGGATGTTGCTGGGAATGGAAGGTTTGAGATATAAAGATGGATTGGAAAGACAGGGACTTTTTTCGCTGGAGCTTAGGGTGTTGAGGCGTGACTTTATTAGAACATAGAACATAGAACATAGAAAAATACAGCGCAGTACAGGCCCTTTGGCCCTCGATGTTGCGCCGATCCAAGCCCACCTAACCTACACTAGCCAACTATACTCCATATGCCTATCCAATGCCCGTTTAAATGCCCATAAAGAGGGAGAGTCCACCACTGCTACTGGCAGGGCATTCCATGAACTCACGACTCGCTGAGTAAAGAACCTACCCCTAACATCTGTCCTATACCTACCCCCCCTTAATTTAAAGCTATGCCCCCCCGTCAAAGCTGATTCCATACGTGGAAAAGGTTCTCATGGTCAACCCTATCTAAACCCCTGATCATCTTGTACACCTCTATCAAGTCGCCCCTAAACCTTCTTTTCTCCAATGAAAGCAGCCCCAAGTGCCTCAGCCTTTCCTCATACGATCTTCCTACCATACCAGGCAACATCCTGGTAAACCTCCTCTGCACCCGTTCCAGTACCTCCACATCCTTCCTGTAGTATGGCGACTAAAACTGCACACAATACTCCAGATGCGGCCGCACCAGAGTCTTATACAACTGCAACATTGAGGTTTATAAAATCATGAGGGGTATAAGTAAGATAAATGACAAGCGTCTTTCCTTTTGGGTGGGGGAGTTCAAAACTAAGGGGCATATTTTTAAGGTGAGAGAGAAGATTTAAAAAGGCCACAAGAGGCAACTTTTCATAAGCAGAAAGTGGCTCGTGTGTGGAATAAACTGCCAGAGGAAGTGGTGGATGCAGGTGCAATTACAATGTTTAAAAGACATTTGGATAAGTTGATGAATAGAAAAGATTTGGAGGGGTATGGGTCAAGCGCTAGTTGGGACTAGTTTAGTTTGGATTATGATTGGAGTGGACTGGTTGGACAGAAGGGTCTGTTTCTGTGCTATATGACTCTATGGCTTCTCACTCAGGGCCCATTACTGATGATTCATTGTGCATTCAATTTAATTCATCCTTAATCCATGTCCATGTCACTCTGGACCTCTGCATACATTTCTGAATAGCTTTGCCAAATTTATACCTGCTAATTGGGCTCGTAAAAACAAAAGGGGAGGAAACAGCTGGAAGAAATTATTTTGGGAGGATGCCTGACTCATGATATTACCAAATAACAGTGGATCTATCATTTAAAAAGAATAAATAAATAACGGGAGTCCTGGGTTACACCCATTCCTCTACCATGTGACCTATGTAGAGTAAATATCCATACACATCTTGTGGCAAAATACATACGTATTTAATATACATGTGTCAAGATATTTACTGTAATGACCTTATTACTTTTTTAGCCCGTTCAATTGAAAAACAGGTGCAACATTCTACAAAAGCAAAACACTGCAGGTGCTAAATATGTGAAAAAAAAGAGAAAATGCCAGAAGCACACAGGAGATCTGACCCCATCTCAGATTTAATATTCCTAGTTATTGACCTTTCAAAGGCCATTGACCTGAACCATAGGCTCAGATATTCCAAGTAGTTGGAGCAGTGTGAACTGGAATTGTGTGTTGAGATCAATTGGAATCCCTGACTCCATTGGATTTGCCAAAGAAGTTTATTTTTCTGATGAGAGATTCCTCTGCACCTGGAGCCCTTTGTAAAATAACTTCAAAGTTGGAGAATTTGGAAGTTTACAATTCACTTCAGCTTAATAATTAGATTAGATTACTTACAGCATGGAAACAGGCCCTTCGGCCCAACAAGTCCACACCGACCCGCCAAAGCGCACCCACCCAGACCCATTCCCCTACATTTACCCCTTCACCTAACACTACAGGCAATTTAGCATGGCCAATTCACCTAACCTGCAGATTTTTGGATTGTGGGAGGAAATCCACGCAGACACGGGGAGAATGCACAAACTCCACATAGACAGTTGCCTGAGGCAGGAATTGAACCCAGGTCTCTGGCGTTGTGAAGCAGCAGTGCTGACCACTGTGCCACCCATACTTTAACTTAGGAAAAGATAAAGTATGTAAATGCTTCTCAAATGTCTGAGTAACTATCAACCCTTGACTCATCATTGACTTCCCAACTACTTGTCCCTTAACCACCAATCACCTTACTGGACATGGGAGCCACCTCCACCCTCTTTGTCAGCCCAGTCTGACCTGTATTCATCCACTTGCTAGTTCCTCACTTAATTTAGACACATCTTTATTTAGTTGTTGTCACAGAGCTTTTGGGATCTTTAACTCCTGAAATAACATTGTGAGTGGCAACCAAAGGGCCAGGTCTTAGCCTGCAAGGTTACTGCTGTGTGGAGTGAATTCCTCCTGATTTAATTCCAGTAACTGGCTCAAAGATGAGGCTGGAAAAGTCACTGACAGGTAGGTGGGCAATATTAAAGAGGATTATTGTTGGATTATCTGTTCCAATTGGCAATCAGCATATCTGAATGATTAACTCTGGTCTTTCTCTGCTGATGCTGATATAAAGTTTGCAGCTAAAGCTTTGTAAAATTCCAATTTATCTTTTAGCTATGTTGGTAAATTTGCAATACAAGACAAAGCAAAAGACCAATATTCAACCATTCAGAAATGCGTAAAATATTTCCTGAAGAAAAGTATAAAAACTGAATAAAGTCAAACCTATTTGCTTTTCAAAATGCTAGAAAATAATTTATTTGCTTTCTTTTCAAGTTGCAAGTGGAAGTTTATCTTGTGTTTAGTATCAACTGCTCAAGCTTCACTCTCAATGGACTTAATCTTTCTCATTTCCCAGGATGGGAACCAGAGCCAATGCATATTCTCCTGAATGACAACTTTCTCTGCATAATTTATAAACATTTATGACAGTTATTACTGAAGAAAGAGACGTGCCAATAAGGCCTTTTGCCATTGACTCAACAGCGCAGACATAAAGATGTTAAATTTACAGGGAATATTAAATTATACTGCATGAGAAAAGTATGTTTACTGGTCGATAAGTGATATTTATAATATTTACATTTACTTATATTTATATAAATGGCATATATACCTATATGTGCTGGATTCCCAATGTTGCTAGGAAACTATCACTGTGGGTAAATTTGTTTAATGATCGTAGTTAATAATTCGCCGAGAGTTTTCAGATTACTTCTGCACTGGTTTCCTTCCTTTTGTAAAAGAAATCTGTTGCTATTCAGTTTTTGAATCATTATGGCAATTACACAGCTGCCTTTTCTGTTTGTCTTATCACTTCAAACCTATCTGCAGTGCAATAGGCACTGTCTGTGCTGAGCTGAGGCCAAGTAAAGGGATTCCAGTCCCCCTGTGGTATTCTGTATCCCTACTTACAAACAGAGTTAATGTGCTTCACATTGGCAAAACCATTGCATTCAGCCAGTGCTTACAACCTGAGTTTGAAAGTTATGGGTTTAAAACTAACTTAACATTCTCTCCATTGCAGCTCACAGAGTGTTATAGGGTCATGGAGATGTACAGCATGGAAACAGACCCTTTGGTCCAACCCGTCCATGTCGGCCAAATATCCTAAATTAATCTAGCCCCATTTGCCATCATTTGACCCACATTCTTCTAAAACCATTCTAGTCATATACCCATCCAGATGCCTTTTAAATGTTGTAACTGTATCAATCTCCACTAATTCCTTTAGCAGCTCATTGCATAAATGCACCACCCTCTGTGTGAAAAAGTTACCCCTCAGGTCCCATTTAAATCGCTCCCCTCTCATCTTAAATCTATGTCCACTAGTTTTGCACTCCCTCACCCCAGGGAAAAGACATTGATTATTCACCCTTTTCATGCCCCTCATGATTTTGTAAACCTCTTTAAGGTCACCCCCCCAGCCTCCAATGCTCCACCCAGCCTATTCAGCCTCTTCTTATAGCTCAAACCCTCCAATCCTGACAACATCCTTGCAAATGTTTTTTAGATTCCCTTCAGCCCAACCAGTCCACACCAACACCCCGAAGAGTAACCCACCCAGACCCATTTCCCCCCCCCAGCTAATGCACCTAACACTATGGGCAATTTAGCATGGCCAATTTACCTGGCCTGCACATCTTTGGACTGTGGGAGGAAACCGGAGCACTCGGAGGAAACCCACGCAGACACTGGGAGAATGTGTAAACTCCATACAGACAGTCACCTGAGGCTGGAATCGAACCTGGGACCCTGATGCTGTGAGGCAGCAGTGCCAACCACTGAACCACCGTGCCACCCTGAACCCTTTCTGGTTTAACCACATTTTTCGTATAGCAAGGAGACCAGAACTGAATGCAGTGTTCCAGAAGTATTCTAACCAATCTCCTTACAGCTGCAGTTCTTTGAAGGAGATATTAAACGCTCTCACAGGGATATGGGTAGTTCTTCTATAATGCAATGGTTTTAGTCTTGTATTACAGAAAAATCACGCTTTAGAAACAGCATTTGAAGTCTTGGTGATGTAATCGTTAAACAGCCAACACTCATTTTAAAAGTTTGTGCTTTAGAAACAGTGTTCCCAATTCGTCAATCTTGTTACAGTAAATTCACATTAATGAAACATGCGTTACAGCAGAACAACCTGTATAAATAATGCAGTGCTAATATTTTGAAAGACACATTGGGGTAGGATGGATGTACAAGTCAAAGATGTGGATGGTCCTCTCAAGGATAGTTTCTTAAATGACTGTCAATCATTATCTCCCACATCAGGTGAAGCATTAGTCACATGACCATTAGTTAATCAGAAGCCACAGTGATGGAGGTGAGATGCATTGTACTTAGCTCCCAGTAAAGAAAAGTAATCTTCTAATAAATAATCCATGATAATATTTCGTTGATCTTGTTATGTGATCAGTATACTTGCATCTCAGGCAAGAATCTAATAAGTGTGTCCAAGTTGTCCCTCTGATTTATCTCAGAGTTTGTCTTAATGCCCTGGCTAATATTTATAGAAACATGGAAACTAAAAGTAGGAGTAAGCCTTCCAGCCCTTTGAGCTGGTCTCCATTCAATGGGATCGTGACTGATCCTCTATCCCAATGCTCTATCTGCTTTCTCCCCATGCCACTTGATGCCTTTAATATCTAAAACTTTATCTCTCTCTTTCTTGATCATATTCAGTGACAGTCTCCGCAGACTTCAGTGGCAGAAAATTTCACAGACTCGAGTGAAGAAATGTTTTGTCAGCTCACTCTTAAATGGCCCACTGTATTTGAAAATGTATGACTAAGAAATATCCCCCAGTGAAATCACTTACATAAAATGACCATGTCTGTGCCATGTGAGAGCTTGCTGTGCAATAAGATGGCTAACTCATATCAAGATTACTTCATTGGCTGAAGAGTGCTTTTGAATACCCTGAGGTCTTGAAAAATGCTATAGAAATGCAGTATGTTCTATCCCATTCCTCAGTATAGGTTAAACTTGAATCAATAAAGGACCAAGAATAATGCCATGTTGATCTGTGTTTTTTAAAATCATATTTTATTTCAGTAATTTAATTGGATGGGCCAATTTCCACAGTAACAAAAATTGTACAGCACTGTGAATTTTTGGGGTTTTTTTGTTGGACTGAACGCTTCTGGGTTTTGGAATGTCTGATTTGATTTCCCCAGAAATGGATTTGTGCTGTCAATGGAAAATGAAATTTAGTTTGCATAAAGACAGGACATTACATGTTAGACATCACTATAACTGATGCCATTATACAATTTGTCTTCTAACATTCGACATTCTATAAGTGCTCCCTCATTAAAACGAAACAGTTGATTAAAAACACAGCGAGTGGATAATCTCTCTGCTCATGAATGGAAGCTACACTATCCAAATGCTGCAGCAGTGAAAATTATTTCTTATTCATGGATACATGTTATATTCATTGATTCTTTATCAAGTATACTGCCCAGCACAGTAAGAAGAAGGTCAATGACCTTCTCCACTCCAACTTCTCTCTGTATAAGTGCCTCCAACTTCTCTCTGTTAGTTCACATTCTCTCTCTGCTACTGCACACACTCCCACCAAGAGTCATGCTCTATCACTCTCACTATTAACTGTAACATCTCCCCACATTCCGTGAGACCACTAACTCTGCATGTGGTTTGCAGGTGTGTGTATATGTTCTTAACCTTAGAATTATATGTTCCAATTTAGATATTTCCAGCAGCAAACCCTTGTGAAATTAAATATATGTTTTTTTTTATCACACCCTCCCCAAATTCAATTCAGCCCAGCTAACACTACTACAAAACTTACTACAGATGAATTTTAAAATGTGATATAATCTAGAATTATTCCAATCACTTTTAAGCAGCCTTATTATATTCAATGACTCTTTATCAAATTCTCTCAGTTGGCAATCTTGTCACAGTAGATTCTAAGTACAATCAACAAGTCATGTAATTTCATGGTTTGCCATTAAATTGAAAACCTCTTTGTAATCACACCAAAACATTAATATAACGGTTAATGAATTTCTTGGCTGAGTGAAGAGGAGTCACCGTTGTCAAAGATAGCAGCTTTGAAGTTTCTGTTTCAGCATTGCCCAAAAATCAGAAGGCAGGAAGGTAGTTCTGGCAATATCAACATTAAAACTCAGAGCTAGAGCAAGGAACTGATCTGCTTATCACCTTAGAACCAGGCTGTTCAGAGAAGGATTGAGTGATCCAAATCCAGCTCAGATCATTGCATCAATGCAAACCAATGAGAAAACATATGTAACTTAATACAGATACCTGACATAACCTTCAGTCATTGTGAGAATAATTCATATCTCTGTAACAGCAGTAATGTTTTATAAGGCCACTCCTTTATTATGAGCTGCTTTTTTATAGCATTTCGATTGGTAGTTGAGCTGATTATTACTGAGGTTTAGTCCTAGTGGTCTGGCTTAAATGCTAAGGGGAAGATATTCTTTATTCCTTCAGATGATTGACATATATTCTTACAGGTGGGATACCCACTTGAGTGCTATACCAAATGGTGGATGGGATGTATGAAGCTGTACCCCAGCATCAGTCAAAATTGTTGAAGGAGAAGGGTAGAAGACTGAGCAGTGGCTGAAGTGAGAGACATTGAGGGAAGACAAAATATTTGTGTACTCAGAGGGTTACAGCCTTAGAATAGGTATCAGTTAGATTTCACTCTATAGTGTAGCAAAGGTTCTCAGAGACACGTATTGAGGGTGTTGTCATGGACAGAATGTATGGGCTGAATCATATGTTTTTGTGGCTAAGCCCAGGTTGCATCATGTTTTTGAAGGTTTTTCACCGTAAGGGTGAGCTAGTTCTCTCACCCTAACTCACGAAACATGCCTCATCAATTACCTACTCTATATCCTACAGCATCTCTCACATTCAATTTATGCTCCATCTTACCATGCAGCATTCCCAGAACAAATCGCCACTCAGCTAATATCCCAGAACTCACTGGCATCTCTAGTGCCTCCACCATCTTTAAAAGATAGACCATCTAACCTGCAGATCTTTGGACTACGGGAGGAAACCAGAGAACACCCACACAGACACTGGGAGAATGTACAAACTCCACATAGACAGTCGCCCAAAGGTTGAATTGAACACAGGTCCTTGGTTGAGGCAGCAGTGCTAACCACTGAGCCACTGTATCACCTCTTGATCAAGAAGTCCTAACATTGATGCATAAGACCTACCAAAATCATGAGACAGAGTCATTAGATGAAGTGAAGTATTATTTATTGGCCTTAACATGTCCTGTGCCCAGGTGATCCTGAGAATTTACAGTGGGCAATGTTGTAGATTGGGCAGAAATGCGTACTGCAGCTGCTGGAGATTAGACTCAAAATTAGAGTGGTGTTGGAAAAGCACAGCAGGTCAGGCAGCATCCGAGGAGCAGGAAAATCAATGTTTCAGGCAAAAGCCCTTCATTAGGAATGTTGTGGATTGAACAAGGTCAAAGTTATTTGGTGCTTTCTAGAGATAACCCCGACGTTTCTGGGTAAGCAGGATGCTAGTGAGAGTATTTGTCTTGGTATAGGCATTCCTTTGGTACTAACCAAATTGTGTGGCTTAACAACCTGATCCCCACCCATTGCTATTGAAGGAGGTAACACAACCCCTTCCCACTACATTGCCAACAATACCATCCTGTCACCTAAAGGCCTTGTCTGATGGGATTCTCTTATTAATTAAGTGGCATTCTTCAGAGGAATGGATTATGTTGGCAAACCTGACCACCCTCTGCTATCCTCTAATTGGTGAAATGATGGTTGTGGTGTTGGTGGGGTGGGGGAGGGGGTTTAGAAAAGGGGACATTCATGCTGGAGCTTGATTGATCTCACCTTAGAGCTATGGAAAGTATGGTGGCTCAGTGGTTAGCACTGCTGCTGTTCAGTGCCCAGGGACCTGGGTTCGATTCCAGCTTTGGATGACTGTCTGCGTGAAGTTTTGCCCATTCACCTTGTGTCTGTGTGGGTTTCTTCTGGGTGTTCCATTTTCCTCCCACAATCCAAAGATGCTCAGGCTAGGCGAATTGGCCAATCTAAATTGCCCTTAATGTTGAGGGATGTGTAGGTTAGGTGTATTAGTCAGGGGTAAATGTAGAGTAATGGGGAATGGGTCTGGGTGGGTTATTCTTTAAAGGGTTGGTGCAGACTTGTTGGGCTGAAGGGCCTGTTTCTACACTGTAGGGATTCTTCCCAATTCTATGTAAGTGACAATTCCCAGCGCCAGCAGTGGATGGCTTTGAGTTAGAATGTTGGGGATCAAAGTCCCATTTGAGTAGCTTGAACTTGTCATCTAAATGGATACTTACGTGCAATTTTTCTTATCCTTCCACAGGATGCTGATGTCACTTTACCGGTCAACTCTAATTGCTCCTGAGCAGATGGTGGGAGGTGTCTTCTTGCAGTCCATGAGGTACCAGGATATGCATTAAATCATTAGGGAGGCAGCTCAGATTTTGATCTAGTGACTGTGAAGGAACTGTTATATAATTCCAAGTCAGGACAGTGTGTAATTTGGAGGGGGATTATGGGTTGTGGAGATGCCCTTATCCTTGTAGATGGTAGAAATTGCAGGTCTGGAACGTCCTGTTGGAGTTGACTTGCTTTGTCATAGGGGCTGACTTTTTGATAAGATGAAATCTGAAGCTCTGTTTTCCTTCTTAAGTGGAAATAAAAGATCTCACAGCTCCATTCAAGTAGGAAAGAGTTTTTCCTTAGCACCCTAGTCAATATTTAGTCTCTAATGAACATCACTAAAGTAAATTACATGATCATTATCACATTGCTGCATGTGGGACCCTCCTGAATGCAAATGAGCTGCTGTGTTTCCTACAGGACAAAACCTGACACTGGGACATTACACCACATGAAGAGACCATCCAGCTCTTAAAATCTGTACCACATTGTTTTCAGAGCAATTCATCATAAGTTCAGAAGTGGGGCTGTTCACCAATGATTGCACAATGTTCACACCATTCACAACTATTGAGATACTGAGGCTGTCCATGTTCAAATGCAACAAGATCTGGACAATATCCAGGCTTGGATTAACATTCCTGATGAAGAGCTTATACTTGAAACATCGACTCTCCTGCTCCTCAACCGGCTGTGCTTTTCCAGCACCACACCTTTTGACTCTTGGGTTAACAAATGACAAGTAACATCTGCATGGCACAAGTGACAGGTAATGACCACCTCCAATAAAAGACAATTTAACCACCACCCCTTGACATTCAATAGTGTTGCCATCACTGAATCCCCCATATCCTGGGGGTTACCATTGACTAGAAACTCAACTGAATTAGAATCCCTACTGTGTAGAGCCAGGCCCTTTGGTTCAACAAGTCTTTACCCTCGAAAGAGTAACCCACCCAGACCCATTCCCCTACTGTTCTACATTTACCCCTGACTAATGCAACTAACCTACACATACCTGAACACTATGGGCAATTTAACACAGCCAATTCACCTGACCTGCACAATCTTTGGATTGTGGGGGAAAACCCACACACTCACGGGGAGAATATGCAAACTCCACACAGACAATCACCCAAGGCTGGAATTGAACCTGGGTCGCTGGTGCTGTGAGGCAGCAGTGCTCACCACTGAGCCACCATGCCACCTATGGACTTGCTGTATAAACACTGTGGTTACAAGAGCTGATCAGAGTCCAGGAATACTCTGGCAAGTAACTGACCTCGTGCCTCCCCAAAGACTGTCCATCATCGACAGGTCACAAGTCAAGAGTGTGATGGAATACTCCCCACTTGCCTGGATGAGTGCAGCTCCAACAACACTCAAGGGGCTCAGCAACGTTCACGACCAAAGAGCCCATTGTTCGGCATCACATCCATATGCATCCATTCCTTCCACTACTGATACTCAGTAGCAGCACTGCATACTATCTATGAGATGCACTGCAGAAATTCACCAAAAATCTTTAAACAGCACATTCCAAACCCATGACCACTTCCATCTCGAAGGATAAGGGCAGCAGGTGCATGGGAACAACACTGCCTGACAGTACCTTTCCAAGCCACTCACCATCTTGACTTGGAAATATATTGCTGTTCCTCAGTTAAATCCTGGGTTAAAATCCTGGAATTCCCTGCCTAAGGCATGGTGGGTCAACCCACAGCACATAGACTGCAGCTCACCATCACCTTCTCAAGGACAACTTGTGATGGCCAATAAATGCTGGCCCAGCCAGTGATGCCCATTCCCCATGAGTGAGTGAAAAAAAACTCCAGTCAGTCTCATACTACCCTTCACCCTTCCTCCAATTACTACCCTTTCCACACTCAAGTATTTATCCAAGAACTTTTTGAACGTCACTCTTACATCTGTAACTGGTCAGGGTGTGCACTTCAGTGACTTTGCTTAAAAAGAAAACATGTGTTATTGTTAATTGCTGATCACCTTAAACCTGTGCAGCCTGGTTGCTGACTGTTTGGAAATATTTCGTTTTTTAGGCAGTTTTTCTTAAGGGTTTCCTGGAGATTCTCATGGTATCTTCATGTCCGCACGGTTGGCCTGGTCCAGTTTGACAGTCCCTTAGGTGGCATTGACAGCTGTTTTCGTTGGCAGTGGTCTGAGTCTCCTTGGGCTGGCTTCAATCAGTCGGTGACTCCATACAGCATTTTCTTTGGCGTTTCTAGGCCCAGCCCATAGGATTTCAATGGGCGGGGGGGGGGGTCAGGTCCCTGATCCCAGAGCCATGAAATCAACCACGTGGACTTTGTCTTAAATTCCCTTTTCTTTTCTCTTTTTAAGTGGTTGGGGCAGGATTATTAATCTGAACATTTTAGTTCTTATTTTTTCTAATTTCTGACTATGATTTTGTACTTTTGAAGACCTATAATGCTGGATGTTTTTATTTTTTTATTTTTCAAATTTTTGTTTCCTCAGAATTTGTGGTCAAAAATCTGTACCTCAGTACCTTGGTACCTAAGATGGTGCTGTATGCTTCGACTTGTAAGTCTTCACAGTACTCATGAATACAGCTCATCTCATCACACCTTCACCACGCTCACCAAATCCGAATCCCAACCTTATCATCCAGTGAGGGCCCCTCCCACACCTGCGTGGCAGTGCTTTAACATCCCCTTCCCACACTACCTACCAAATCTGCTTCTCCCCTTCACTAACTTTGTTGAGGTTTGTGTTGCTATTCATCAACAGCCACTGGAATAGTGTCGTTGCTAAAGTTTCACTGCTGCCCTTATTAGAATTAGAATTAGAATCCCTACAGTGCAGAAAGGCCCTACAGTCTGGCCCCTGTCACTCACACTCAAAGTGGGATATAAACTGGACCACTCAGTCCAGGAGCACAGAAAATGCCTGACAGCTCTACCTTTGATACTGGGTTCTGCTTTTCAGAATGACATTGAGTACATTTTTGTACCTGTAACAGAAGCAGAAATTGCTGGAGAAATTCAACAAATCTGGCAGCATCTGTGGAGAGAAAGCAGAGTTAACGTTTCAGATCCAGTGACCCTTCTTCAGGACTCAAGCTTCACCTGATGAAAGAGCAGTGGTCTGAAAGCTTTTGATTTCAAATAAACCTGATGGACAATAGCCTGGTGTTGTGTGACTTCTGACTCAAAGCTCAGTGAAATATAAGCTCTGTTTTTTTCTCCACTGATGCTGTCGGAACTGATGAGTTTCTCCAGCAATTTCTGTTTTTGTTTTGGATTTTCAGCATTTTTTTTTGTACCTGTCTGTGCTTTGTGTTACCGACTAGTGGTGTTTCAAGCAATCATCACCAGTTTTATCTAAGTTCTTCATTGTTTTAAAACATATTTTAGCATATGTTTGCATTCATGGTGTCATAATCATAGAGTAACAGCACGAAGACCTTCAGTCCACATAGACCATAAATTAAACTAGTCTCACCTGTTAACACTTGGTGCATATCCCTCCAAACCTTTCCTATTCATGTACCCATTGAAATATCTTTTACATGTTGTAACTGTAGCTGCATCCACCATTTCCTTTGGAAGTTCATTTCATACATGAACCACTCTTTGAATGAAAAGTTGACCCTCATGTTGTTTTTAAACTTTCTCCTCTCACCTCAAAAATATGCCTTCAGTCTTGAACTCTCCCACCCTAGAGAAAAGACACCTGCCCTTCATCTAATCTAAACCCCTCATCTTTTTATAAGCCTCTAAAAGGTCACCACTCAACCTCCAATGCTCCAGTGAAAACAAAAGACCAGTTCCTCCTTATAACTCAAACTCTCTATTCCCAGCAACATCCTGGTAAACCTTTTATGAACCCTTTCCAGTTTAATAGTACCCTTCCTGTAACAGGGCAACCAGAACTGGACACAATACCCCAGAAGAGGTCTCACCAATGTCCTATACAAACTCAATATGAGATCCCAGCTCCTATACTCAGGGTTCTCAGCAATGAAGGCAAGCGTGCTAAACATCTTCTTAATCACCTTGGCTAGATGTGACAAAAACTGCAAATAATTGTGTACTTGAACGCCTGGGTCTCTCTATTCAACAACACTACCGAAGGCCATACTTTTAATTGTATAAATACTGCCCTTGTCTGTTTTACCAAAATGCAATACCTCACATTTATCAAAGTTAAACCATATCTGGCATGCCACAGCCCATTGACTCAATTGATCAAGATCTCTTTGTAATCTTAAATAACCTTCTTCACCTTCCACTATATCACCAATTTTAGTATCATCTGCAAACATGCTCACCATGTCTTCCATTTTCTCACATAAATCATTTACATAAATGACAAACTAAAGCATCAATCCCAGTGAAGCATGACCTCTAGTTTGAAAAACAACCCTCCAACACCTCTCTGTCTCCTGCCATTAAACCAATTTTGTACCCAATTGGCAAACTCACCCTGAATCCCATGTGATCTAGCCTTTTCAATTAGTCTACCATTGTGGAAACTTGTCAAAGGCTTTCAGTAGAATTGCCTTTCCCATCACAATTGATTGACTGTGAAGATGTCTTGGAGTTGGGGAAGATTGTTTTATAAACACATAACTCCTGCTTTATTGATTTAGGGGATTTTCGCCCTGATTTCCAGCCTCCAACACTATCGATGTAAATTGATTGCTCTCTTTACACGGCAGACTAGAATTTCCAGGAACTAAAGGAGGCCAGGTACTGCCAATTTTCTGTTGTCTTCCATCTGGGTAATGTTCGGTAGACTCCCTGAGGAACTTCAGGACCCATATAGCTTATGCCCAGAATTGAATTCTTAATCTTGCAATATATACTGATAGCACTAATGTTTTCATTATTGGCAATAGGCTTTGCCATTGCAGTTAATAGCGCTGGCCATTGATTTCCTTGTCTCAAAGGGACAAGAGCTACACTTAATTCACTTGCCATTTATTGTCTGTTTTCGGAAAGGCTACGTTACTCATTTGCTTACACTCAGCAGCAATATTGAAGCACTTTGTTTCTCTAAAGTCTCCTGGGCTATTACACTTTGAGACTGTAGCTTTAAATTTAGGGTAGATGAAGGAGGTCTAATGACTATTCTTCCATCTTCCTGACAGTAAACATTGGGTTTATTGAAATCAAAGGAGTGTTTTGATAAGAAGAAAGTGCAGCATACTTGTGTTAAGAGACAATGGGCAACAATTACTGAATATGGCAGGACTGCTCACAGAGTCTCCTAAAGGCCCAGAAATGTGTTATCGATATCAAGGTGTAAATAGCTGTATTGCAAGCTATTATTTAATTCCTAAATGATAGGGAATTAGGATCAAAGGTAGTTAATTAAACTTTATGCTTAAATACGGGGTTAATGTGTCTCTATGTTGCCATGGGGAAGAGCATAGAGAAAACTATTTTGGACATCGGGTTGCACGCTTTCCCACAAATCCATGGCTAACACTATCAGATAGTGGTTTGTTTATTAATCTATAGCCATCAAAGAGACAGAAAACGTGAAATAAAGGCAACCAGTCCTGCACTTGATGCAGAAAAATGCTGACTTTATTGCTCATTATGCAGAGTGCAGGTTCGAATCTTGTGACCAGATTAAAGAATGCATTTGCAAGAATTTAAAGGAGGAAGATTCACCTAGCTTGGGGCTAAAGTGAAGATACCAACAGTGCAGCCCTCAACACGAATATCAATTCTGGGATTGCATGCTGAGGTCAGGAAAGATTCAAAATATAATGAAAAGAGTCCTTTACGGAATTTAAACTACCTTGTCGAATACAAATGCTTTCTGTAGAATTTTTAAAAAAACATTTTGAGTAGAAACTTTTTCACTACCGTTTGGAGTATGTCATGATGAATATTTCAAGACTTGCAAGTAGAAACCATAATTGATATTAACTCAAAAGAACCATAAAATGCAGTTATGCAGCTTATCAATGATTTTAGCCAATAAGTCTTCAGCACATCGCAAACATCAGCTTCTTTATCCATTCTGCTCAGTATCTGCAGAATATTATACACCAACAATGAGCTGAATGATATACTCTTTTGGATACGTGCAAGCTGTGTTGAGTTTGGTGGACTGATTCTCATCGTAACTTTCCTTTTTAATTATGATCTGAACCCTTGCAGCGAGATTCGAACCCAATTCCTGAACCATCCTATCAAGTGTGGTTCATGGAGGAACTCACCACTCAGCTGGATCCTCCATAAGACCAGCATCCTTTGGGGCTGCACTATCATTCAATGCCCACTACAGACCTGCAGGAGTGCTGTCATCTTTAAGCTGGGCAGCATAAGGTGTCAGGAGAGATGGTAGAGAAGAGCAAGCTGGCACTCTGCTTCTCTCAGTGGAATCTGGAAGTCCATAATGCCATAAGGACTAGGAAATGGATTAGGCTTTTCAGCCCCTCAGGTCTGCTCCGTCATTGAAAGAATCATGGATGATTCAGTATTGGCTCCTTGATTTCCCCACTGATTAAGAATGTGTCTATCTCAACTTTAAATATACACAAGGACTAACCCCCAACACCTCTCTGTGGTAAGGAGTTCCAAAGAGTCACAATCCTCTGGAGAAGAAATTCCTCTACATCTCAGTCTTAAGTTGGTGCCTCTTGATTCTGAGTCGATACCTCTGATCCTAGACTCTCTCAGGAGGGGAAATGTCCTGTCAGCATTTATCCTGTCAAGTCCCTGAAGAATCTTTTAGGTTGCAATGAGATCACCACTCATTCTTCTAAACTCCAATAGCAAATTCCCAACTTGTTTAGCCTGTGTTCATAAGACAATCCCTCCATACTCTTATCCTCCAACCCCCTTGAAATTAGCCTTCCTAATTACCTGCTACACCTATGTGCTAGCTTTCTGTGTTTCATGTACAAGACTCTTAGTGTTGCAGCTTTCTGTAGTTTTTCTCCATTTAAATAATTGACACATATGGATGGGATGGTGAAGAAGAGAGGAGTCCTCTTCCTGCAGGACTGACAGAGGAGGTCATGCCAGCAGCCCTTGCAGCCTGGTCTCAGCTTTGTTCAGTACTAACCCCAGTGTAAGGAGGACTGGGAAGCAGTTGTTCTATGATCTTTTTAGATTAGATTCCCTACAGTATGGAAACAGGCCCTTCTGCCCAACAAGTCCACACAGACCCCCGCCCCTACATTCACCCCTGACACTATGGGCAATTCAGCATGGCCAATTCACCTAACCTGCACATCTTTGGGCTATGGGAGGAAACCGGAGCACCTGGAGGAAACCCACGCAGACACGGGGAGAATGTGCAAACTCCACACAGACAGTTGCCCAAGGCTGGAATTGAACCTGGGACCCTGGTACTGTGAGGTAGCAGTGCTAACCACTGAGCCACCGTGCCACCTCTTCTCTGTTCTGCCAGGGTAAGTGCAAAACTCATCTCTCTGCTACTTCATACTTGGATGTGTCACCATATCTCCACCAATACTTATGCTCTGACACTGCCTCTGTTGCATCCAAAGCCTTCCCTTGTTAGCTCTTTTCACTCCCTCACCTCCCACACCATGACCCCTGTACGATATCTGTGTTGCCTTCTCTCTCTCGCAGCACTTCAGCAGCTTTCCCCATGCGAGCCAGCACCAATAAGCCTTGCTACCCAATTGTGTCTTTCTAATTCTCCCCCTCCATTTCATTAGAGGATAAGACATCTCAAAACAGGCCAGAGTGACACTGCAAAGTGGGGAAGGGGTCAGAGATCCATTCCTCACTCTCTCAAAGGAATAGATCTTATCTTGGCAGGGGAAAACAGTGATCAGTCCTCTGGGGATACAGCAATATCCATGCCACAACACCCAAGTAAGTAACACTTGTCATTCTCCTGCAGAGGTCACATTAACCAGATGTCCAGAACCACTACTAACCAGTAGCTGCCTTTTTGCTCTTACAAGTGGACCCATCCTCCCACGGCGCAGACTGTTCCCTGCAGAGGAGAATTGTTTATCTCCCTGGATCATCGTGCAGAAGCCTTGGAGAGACCATTATCCCATCTGGTCCCACTGCAACACAGATGTCGACATATCACTGGGTTCTGGGTGTTTCACATTTTGTCACCATTCACAGCACCCACAAGCCACTGTTGATCTTAGATCCCCTATACATTGCTACATGGATGATCCAACAAGGAGGGCATGGAATAGCTTCACTTGACCTTTGACATTTGGGACCTTACTCCGATCACTGCAGCACGAATACAGTGTAATCATAAATGCGTCAGATTGTTGATCTGGCAGCCTGGTCTCAATCTCTGGTGAATCATTAATTTTATCAAAGAAAGACAGCACTGCCTATTGTAGCATATTAGCAAATACTTACAGTTCAAGGGTATCTGCTCTGTAACCTTCTACAGCCTATGAGACCTTAGATTGTCTTTGTGAACTGTAGCCCAAATAGTGAGACGTTTAAGGTCAGCTTTTGATTCCATCGACTTCACGGTGGTGATTGTCTTTAATCTGCAATGATCGATGGTCAGGATTGCTGTGACCGGCATTTGCACTCTGTACCATTGGAGACTGTGTGCATTTCAGATGCAGGGTATTATGTTTGCAGATGTCTTCAACTGAACTCTGAAAGTGCCTGATTAATGGAATTGCCCCTTGAGGGGCCTCACATCACTCACAAGCAGAGACCGCATGCTCAAACAGAAAACAAACACTTACACTGCCCACTCTGAGTGTGGTCACATCCACGTTCCACTTCCATGGCATTTTCGCAATTTGGAGAAGGGTGGAAGGCAACACCAAGTCACCCCTCCGCAGGTTCGGACTGGTAATCAAGGGTGTCCCCTAATCCTTTGCGTTCCTTCCTTCTTTGCAGTCCCCATTGGCACCATCAGTTCTGAGGAGCCACACATTTCCACAATGCTCTTTTATTTGCATCATTATCTCCCAACATTAACCCCTCCCCCCCAGCCCCTGTCCCTACAGCTTAGCCATACCCAACCATCATGCTGCACTGCACCCAAGCATCCCTCTCTCTCCCACCATTGAAGACAGATTGGTAATGATTATCAATTAACCCCACTCCCTTCAGTAACTCCTGTCCTCCAATGCTCCATCACGAGTCCCCCATATATGTTGACTTTCCTCCCTTGATAATTATTGTCTCCTCTGCACCCCAGCTTGCTATCTCTAATCCTCACAACTGGCTTTCCCAATCTCTTCCCTCAACAGTGGCTCTCTGACAATGCCCTCTTACATCAAAGAGAACAAAGAACAAAGCAAATTTACAGCCCAGGTACAGGCCCTTTGGCCCTCCAAGCCTGAGCCGATCCAAATGTACTGTCTAAACTTGTCTGTCAATTCCTAAGCATTTGTATCCCTCTGCTCCCCACCTACTCATGCATCTGTCCAGACGCATCCTCAATGAATCTACCGTGCCTGCCTCTACCACCTCTGCTGGCAACGCATTCCAGGCCTGAACCCAGGCCTAACAGTGGATCAATCCCCTGACCAACTTGGATGGACAGCCCTGACTGATGAGTGACTGGATTCTTCACTGAGCTCTGGGTAGTTATAAAGACCATAAAGCATAGGAGCAGAACGGCACTATTCAGTGCAGAAAGCCTATTCTACCATTCAAAGACATTATGGCTGATCTGATAATCCTTCACTCTACTCTCTGGCCTTTTCCTTATAACATGTGATCCTTTGAACAATTAAAAATCTGTTTATCTCAGTCTTGAGTATACTTCACGATCCAGCCTTGCCAGCTCTATGCAGTAAAGAATTCCATGGATTGACTACTCTCTGAGAGAAGAATTTCAGCTCTTCGACTGACTTGCTGCTGGGCCTGATGAACTGATCATGGACAAACTGTAGTAATGCAGAACATGTAGCCCTGGTGCCCCAAGAGTCTGAGTGATCATATACAAGCTTAAAAATGTGTTGCTGGAAAAGCGCAGCAGGTCAGGCAGCATCAAAGGAACCGGAGAATCGACATTTCAGGCATGAGCCCTTCTTCAGGAATGAGGAGGGTGTGCCAAGCAGGCTAAGATAAAAGGTAAGGGGAGGGCAATAGGCCAGAGAAGGGGTGGGCGCGGAGAGGTCGGAAAGAAGATTGCAGGTCAAGAAGGCGGTGCTGAGTCCAAGAGTTGGGACTGAGAAAAGGTGGGGAAATGAGAAAGCTGGAGAAATCTTGGAGAAAGCTTGACCATGTACAAGCCCCTGGACTGAGATTGAATACTGTTCTTTGGGCTGACCGTGACAGAACCGCCAACTTCTGTACTTTACTGAGGAGTGGTCCCCTTAGATATTGGGTCCTCTTCATTGGGTTGAAGTACGTGCAGTGTGTGTGCTGCATATGCTGCTGGCACCTGGGGTAAGTGTGAGATTGATTTCACACAGTGCCATTCAGCAACATGTCGACCCCCTTGACTGATGTCTGCTGACAGCCACAAGGCAAGCTGCCTCACTCTGTGTCTGCACTCAAACAGCAAGACATTGCAGACACACTGTGAGCCTTGAGGTCTGAATGAGGGGGAAAAAGTGCAATTAACCGAGGCAAGGTAGATATGCCAGGAGCATCCAATTAAGTGCAGAATAAGTGACTGCTACAAAAGAAAGCAGAGGACCCAAAGGTACAATTAGCTCTGATGAACGAGATGGTTGCCTGTCCCTACTCTCTAAAAAAAGAGCATCACATTGCAAAGTGTTGTTATGATGACAGATCAAAACCCTGAGGTACTTATAGACTTTTTCTTTCACTTTTAATTTCAAAATCAGTTCCCTGGGAGGACAGCTACAGAAAAACTGTGGATTTAAATCCAGTAACTGCCTAGCAAAGTCCTATGTGAAATTAATGGAAAGTTGCACATGTCAATTGATGTCTTCCTGACAATCAGTGAGAAACTTAACAGTAATTAACGAGGAGGCTAGTGATCCCTCCATTCTTGAGGTAGAAAGCCACCTCTTGCAGACATGTCTGTTTTTCCCACCACGAACACAGGTAAGGGTTCTAAAACGCTGCAAGTATGAAACAGCCAGACTGAACATTCTGACATCGACCAAGTTGGGTTCAAGTATTAGCATACTGTGAAGGTCACAACTGTAAAACTATCCTCTGGTTACCCCAATGTCTCAGCCAAAGAGTTCCCTCACTCCGAGTGCTATAAGCTAGTCAAAAACAAAATCACAACAAAGGAACTTTAATTAACCAACAAAACCAAGAATCACATAAAAAAACTGTTCAACAACCAATACCAGTGTTACTGGTAACCTCCAATGTTGTAGACACAGTATTCAACTCTCTGTTCTTCATGACACTGATTATATATAACCTGTGCTTTCCCTTTCATTATTTTAGATTCACCTCACTTCTAAACTGCCTGTTGCCTTCAGATTTTTTTGCCTGTTTAGTAATTAATTGTGATTAAAATTCACTCCTTTTGTTAATTCAGGAAAGGTTTGTTAAATTTTCTCTTTCAAAACATAAATTCAATTGGATTTGGGAGAAAGGTATCAACAAGTGAGGGGATGCTTTGCATTCACAACACTGCATTGATTCATTAGGGTGAGGTATTTTGTTTCATAAAACACCAGTTAGATAAATAACTGCAGTTTTGAACTGAAATTCCTGAATCCATACAAAGTTTACTCTCTTCAGAAACTGCCAATCAACCAAATTTTTCCAATAGGGTGAAGGACAGTTGTTAGATTGGATTGAAGGCCATCAAGCCAACCAAATTGTTAGCAAAGAAAAAATGGAATTGATGCAATGAAAGGAATACAGAAAAAAAGAATGTGTCACAGCCTTCATCCTGCAGATTTTAATCACTGCAAAAATATCCTCCATCTGAAATTGAGTATCGTTCATATTGATGAATGAATTATAATAAGTTAAAAACTCCAGTAGTTTTGTTCTCATTTAAAAATAGCATTTGTTCAATGATCCAGGGATTTTAAACATTAATACTTTTCATATTGTTGCATCCAGTCAAGAGAGTGGCTGAATAAAGAGGAGAGCCAGTACATTTGTCCTTACCCATGAGCTAAGCAGTTTGGGGGATCCCAGCTGGAACTTTCACAAACTGGGCAATCTCTCCTGGGGTCGAGTCATAGCATGGTGCATTCCAAAGGGCAGGAATGAAGTGAAGCATTTGAAGGGAGTTGAAGTTGTTCCAAAATAAAGTGGTGAAGCTGGAGCATTTCTGATGCCAACCTCGATGGAGAGGGGTTGCAGGCACTGCCCATGGAGCATGCCTTTGAGTGTTGGGCAATGCCATCCAGGCAAGGTCCAGGGTAGCAAGTGACAAGCTGGAGATGCCAAATACCCATGCTGACGTCCATGTCAGGTCCAGTGTCTCTACGGCATGTGAGAGAATAGCAATTGCATGGAAATGAGGCAAGATTAGTTACTAATGAGAGATAATCATCATTATCAATGGTCCCTCGGAGATGAGGATGACTCTCTTCCACTCTCAGGGCGAGCCTGTAGATTGCTGTACAGACCAATGCTGTACAGACCACAGGCTCTGTTACACCTGGGGCAGACGGTGGTCATGGGAAGGGCTGGATGGGGTGTTGCCGTGGCTGCACGCTCCTTTCGTCATTTTTGCCTGACTCCAGGTTTTCCCTGTTGGCACATCTCTATGCCTTCCCAATGCTCCTCCTTCACTTTGAACAGTCTTGGGCCAGTGATTTCCATTTGTCTGTGGGAATGCTGCATTTTGCCAGTGAGGTCTTGAGGGTATCCCTGAAGTGCGTCCTGTATCCCACCTGGGGTTTGCCGCTGGTTAGGAACTGGGAGTAGAGCACTTGCTTTGTGGAATCTCATATTGGTCATGCGGACAATGTGCCCAGCCAGATGATGAGAGATAAATGACACTCACTGCTGACTAGCGATTTGCTATTCAAACTCTGGAGTGGAAAATTGGCCTTTGCTCAATGCTAAGAACCTAATTTTTTTTTTCAATCCTGGCATAGTTTCCGAACTGACTCGCCATTGATCATGTTGGTCAGAGGCTGGGGAAATCTCCCCTCAGTATTTGAGTCAGATGTGACTGATATGTAGAGAAACCCAAACAGCATCAAGATTTCCTCCTTCAGATTATAATTTATCATGTGAATGATGGAATTCCTCAACATGGAGCTGAGAGTTAAATTAGCCTTCATGGAGGGAGGGAGAGAAATAGAAACAGATAAAACCTATAATTGCTGCTGCAACTGCATTCAAAAAGTGGATAAAAATTCTCTTTCAAGGCCACAATTGAATTAACTGTAAATTCACTCTAAATATTTAATCCAAGTCCTGTTTGCATCGAATGTATTCTTTATCTTTTTTACTCTATTCTCATATATTTTCTCCATTGATTCTAGTGTTTAGACAGTGTCATCAAATGTTGATGAAAATCTAGTAGAACCATATCAAAATCTATTTTGTAGTCGAATTTGTAATCTATTATCTGAGCACTCAAGTCTCTTATGCTAGATATTGACACAACAAGATGAAGCTGCCGTCTAAACTCTAATCTCACACAGTCCACCTCAATAGAAATTAAGGTTCCGGTATTTAATGATCAGTATTGATTTATTTTGGGGTCTCTGGAGAATACTGTCACTTTCTTTACAAATAAGCAGAAACTCCACATATAATATGAAAAATATAAATGTCTCAAAGCCCCGGTTCATTGTGTAAGTGTTATTTTTCAATGAGAACGAAAATACTGGAGTGAGAACAATGGTCAGTTTCAGATGGATGATATTTCTGCACTGATTGAAATCTGCAAGATGAAGGATTTAAACTATTCCTTCTTTTTTGTATTTCTTTCATCGTATCCATTCCATATTTTTGGCTAACAATTTGGTTGTTGTCATGCCCTTTAATAAAATCTAACAACTGTCATTCCTTCTATCAGAATGATTTGGTTGGTTGGCAATTTCTGAACAGAGGTGGAGAAAGTGAGGACTGCAGA
This sequence comes from Chiloscyllium plagiosum, assembly GCF_004010195.1. Classification (NCBI taxonomy): domain Eukaryota; kingdom Metazoa; phylum Chordata; class Chondrichthyes; order Orectolobiformes; family Hemiscylliidae; genus Chiloscyllium; species Chiloscyllium plagiosum. The sequence goes on from NC_057733.1 coordinate 11,273,408, forward strand.
TGCTGGAGATCAGAGTCAAAGAGTGTGGTGCTGGAAAAGCACAGCCGGTCAGGCAGCATCTGAGGGGCAGGAGAATTGACATTTTCAGCATAAGCTCTTCATCAGGAATGCGAACATTCTTGATGAAGAGCTTATATGTCCCGAAATGCCGACTCTCCTGATCCTCGGATGCTGCCTGACTGGCTGTGCTTTTCTAGCACCACATGAATTTCTGGACAGAGTAAACTTTGTATTGATTCAGAAGTTTTGGTTAAAAACCCACGGTTATTTGTCTAACTGTTGCTTTATTAAAATGAAATACCACACCCTAATGAATCGATGAAGTGTTGTCTCTATCATCATAGAAGTTTGGTTCTTCATAGTTAGAAACAGGTTTTATTAGCGAGTTTTGAGAAGAGTTTGTAGCTCAGGTTTAGGTTTTGGATGTAGGTTTGCTCGATGAGCTGAAAGGTTCATTTCCAGACGTTTCGTTATCTTACTAGGTAACATCTTCAATGGGGAGAAAGTGAGGTCTGCAGATGCTGGAGATCAGAGCTGAAAATGTGTTGCTGGAAAAGCGCAGCAGGTCAGGCAGCATCCAGGGAACAGGAGAATCGACATTTCGGGCATAAGCCCTTCTTGAGGAAAGAAGGGCTTATGCCCAAAACGTCGATTCTCCTGTTCCCTGGATGCTGCCTGACCTGCTGCGCTTTTCCAGCAAAACAGCTTCAGTGGACCTCATGTGAAGCAATGCTGAAAATTCCTGCTTTCTATTTATATGTTTGGGTTTCTTTGGGAAATGAACCTTTCAGCTCAGTGAGCAAACCTACATCCAAAACAGGTTTTATTGTCACGTGTACTCAATTACAGGGATACAGGAGAACAGTGAAAAGAGTACAAATCACCACTCCAGGTGCCAGCTTAAGTGTAAAGGTACCCAGCAACAAAATTTTATGTACGAAGTAGAAAAATAAAGAAATAAGTTAGAAGTTTAATATTACAGTTCTTAGTATAAAGTGAAAAAAAATTTAAAAATTCAATGTTACAGTCCTTTTTTAGCCATGAGCCTGCAGAACATTTCATGCTAGGCTTTCCCTATGAGGGCTCACACTCCGCATAAGGGTTCGATCCCTTGCCTGCGCTGGGCTTAATCTCTCCTCCTTACTGGGCATGTTCTCTTCCCCACACTGGTCATAATCTCTCCTCCTTACTGGGTATGCTCTCTCCCCCACGCTGGGCACAATCTCTCTTCCTTTCTGGGCATGTTCTCTCCCCCACACTGGGCTCAATCTCTCCTCCTTACTGGGCACAGTATTTAACCCCTACTTGAAAAAAATCTTCGATCATTCCAAGGGCTCAGAAAACTGTCAATCAAACAACCAGCCTTTCAAATTCCAAGTGACAAAATGTAAACATAAACCTTATAGCACCTCATAAATCTATCAATGAAAGCAAAACTTACAGTCCACAGTCATCAAAAGTATTAATGTTGAACATAAATCATTTACTGACTTTAAGCTTCAAGAAGCATGCCAATAAAACCTTGAAAGCGGAATACATTCAAATCTTTGATGTAATGGAAAATATGGCCATCTGCAATGGATGAAATATGGAACAGATGGAAGACATGCCAATCAAAGTAACTCGCCATCAATTACAGAGATTCAAGGGCTGAACAAATGGCTGATCTATCGAAGAGTAAAAAGAAAATCAAAGCATAGAGTGAAATATACACAGCTAAATCTGAAACTCAACACTGCTCAATATTGTAAAACCAATGGGTAACATACTGTCATGAATCAGCAGACTTTCTCAATTTCACAATGCTGGTCAATTTAAACATCACTTGTCTTTGCTAAGCAAAGCTCTCTCCTTGTATTAAAATATATTTAATTTGTGAAACACAGTTTTTAGCACCTTGTTCAACATAAATCTATCTAATAAATCTATCTATTAACAAGTTGTTGATTGACAGGGAGCCTACACTTTTTCACAGTTCTTCTGAAATGCTGTGAACCATGCCAGATACCAAAATAAGCATGACTCCATGCAAGTTAAGAGTCTAGATTAGAGTGGTGCTGGAAAAGCATAGCAGATCAGGCAGCATTTGAGGAGCAGGAAAATCAATGTTTCGGGCAAAAGCCCTTCATTAGGTCATTCCTGATGAAGGGCTTTTGCCCGAAATGTTGATTTTCCTGCTCGTCGGATACTGCCTGATCTGCTATGCTTTTCCAGCACCACTCTAATCTAGACTCTGATTTCCAGCATCTACAGTCCTCACTTTTGCCTCCATGCAAGTTATGCTAGTTTCTAATAAGGTTGGCCTTGTAATAGAAGCAGGGGTATTTGCTTGCACCCTTGTCCTGCATAGGTAAAAGTAGATCCAGACAAAACAGGAATGTGAGTGGGAATCCTGTAATCAGGTCTGGCACATTATTTATAAATCCTGGCATCCTCCATACCAACTTGGATAGACTCATGAAGATCTGGATCTTGGACTTTGTTGAGTTAATAGTTCTTTGATAGAATGACCATAATGGCAAAACAATGAAGATGGAAAGAGAATCAGAGCTTTACATTTTATCCGGATCTAGTGACTCCTGCCATCCTGAATTTAAGCTCTCAGGTAAATGTCTAAATGAGGAAAACTCATTTCATGCAGAGATTTGTGATCTAAAAGAGTGGGGAAGCAAGTTGAATAATAACTTTCAAAAAAGGGTTAGATTTATGTTTGGGAAGGGAATTTAGTCAGGATTACCTGGAAAGAGTTGAGAAGCAGGATTTTTAAAAAAATGAAAGAACCCTAGGTATTGGAAACCAGAAATAGCTGGAAAAGCTCAACAGGTCTGGAGAGAAATCAAAGTTAACTTTTCAGGACCAGTGATCCTGCCTCAGAACTACTGAGAAGCAAAATTCACTGCTGGCACTTTTAAAATATTAGTTTTAACCGTTAGATTTTATGTACAGTTCCACTTTGCCTAGTGATAAGAATAGCGAACAGGAGGCAGGCAGGAAAGCAGGAACAAATATTACTTTGCCAGGTAAAGCTGAAAAAAACAACTTCAAATGAAACCCATCAGTAAATATGTAGAAATGAGTTCCAGTCTGAAAACTCAAGAGCCCAATACTGCCAATGATCTTGTATAATCCAGTTAGCTCTCATTCACACTCAGTGACACAAACTGATCCTATCAGTCAAGTGTGCCTTTTTGCCTGTGTTGTGCATGTGAAATAATTGTCCCTGATATTCAAAGTCCCCATTTGAAGAATCAGCCAATATGTTGGTACTTCCCTCTAGCCCATCACAAAACCATAGACATCTGTAATGCAGATCAGGGCCACTTGGTCCATTGAACCTGTACCAGCCAGCAAAGTAGCATCCAGCCTGGTCTCACTTTCTAGCTCTTGATTAAGTTCTGACATCTCTTCCGTTAGAGTGTCATAACATAGGTCTGAGTCCACTAAAGGCACAGGTACCAATGGTGACATTAACAAAATCAGGGATGGGCAGAAGCCAGAATTAGATGAGATCGGAAATCTCAGCAGGCTGAAGGGCTGCTGTTGACAATGTTGAAAAATGACAATCCCCTTAGGAACAAACCAGATGTTTAGTAAAGGAAGTAGGTTTAGGAAGGAGAGAGAGTAGACTGAGTTTGTATTGAACTATAGATTGCAAATCAACAATTATGGAAGACAGACTAATTTAAGGCAAAAAATCACACAACACCAGGTTTTGGTCCAACAGGCACCAATATTTGAAAGTGTTAGTTTTCTGAGAGCTGCTCCTTCATCAGGTAGTTCCTTCATCAGCAATTTAAGGTGATTTAAGGTAACTTATCAATTATGGCAAACCAAAAGAATTGCGGATGCTGTAAATCAGAAACAAAAATCAATTAAGGGGATTGGTAGAAAGATTAGAGTGATTGAGTCATAGAGATCTACAGCACAGAAACCGACCCTTCCATCCAACTCATCCATGCCAGCTATCCCAACCCAATCTAGTCCCACCTGCCAGCACCATAACCCTCCAAACCCTTCCTATTCATATATCCATCCAGATGCCATTTAAATGCTGTAATTGTACCAGCCTCCACCATTTCCTCTGGCAGCTCATTCCATACACATAACACCCTCTGCATGAAAAGGTTGCCACTTTTATATCTTTCCCCTCTCACCCTAAACCTATACCTCCTAGTTCTGGAATCCCCCACCCCAGGGAAAAGACCTTGTTTATTTATCCTATCCATGTCCCTCATGATTTTATAAACCTCTGTAAGGTCACCCCTCCAGCCTATTCAACCTCTCCCTACGGCTCAAATCCTCCAACCCTGGCAACATCCTTGTAAATCTTTTCCGAACCCTCTCAAGTTTCACAACATCCTTCTGATAAGAAGGAGACCAGAACTGCACCCAATATTTCAAAGGTGGCCTGACCAACGTCCTATACAGCCGCAACACGACCTCCCAACTCCTGTACTCAATATTCTGACCAATAGATCAAACATACTGAAAAACATTTTCACTCAGTGATGGGATGCCTGGAATTTACATTCTCAAATTCAAATTAAACAGGTACACAAAGAAGTAAGCAAATGTATTCAACTGTTTATTTTATATTACAGCCTACGATGCTCATGTATAACCTGAATTGCTGTGCCTCCGTAGGTACAGCATTTTTAATTTTTGCTTACAGTCCATAGGTATTAGAATTAGATTTTATTGTTAAGTGTATTCAAGTCCAGGAATACAGGACGACAGTGAAAAGTGTACAAAGTTGCTATTCTACCATGCTACCTTAAAATACAAAATACAAAACCAAAATTTAAAACAAAGCAAAAACTGAAGGAAGCAGAGTCAATACAAACAGAAAAAAAATGTCTGGATCTTAAATTCCTTATCCAAAAGATAAAGTCTTATCTCTCTGGGCCTTGCCCTGTTCTGGAACTTCAATACAATAAAGTACAATACAAAACAGCAACAGACCCTTCAGCCCACTAAACCTGCACCAATTCCTGTTCCTTAGTTAGACCCGATATATATTTCCCCTGGCTCTTAACTATCCCTCTGTTCACCTCCCATTCATATGTCTATTAAGATGCATCTCAAACGTTGCGAATCTGACTGCGACCACCATTTCTACAGCAGTGTGTTCCAGGCTCCCACCATGTTCGGTGTGAAAAACTTGCCTTGCACTTTTCTCTGAAACATTCCCCCTCTTACCGTGAACCTTGGCCCTCTTGTAGCTGACCTTTACACCCTTTGAAAATGCCTCTGACTATCCACCCTACCTATGTATCTCATAATTTTATAGTCTTATAGTCTTCTATCAGGTCGCCCCTCAGCCTACGTCTTTCCAATGAAAACAATTTGAATTTATCCACCCTCTCCTCATACCTAAAACCCTCCAGATTAGGGAACATCCTGGTAAACCTTGCTGCACCATCTCTAAAGTGTCCATGTCCTTCTGGTAGTGTGGTTCGATCAGCCTCCTCCTGGGACATGATCTCCCAATTGTCTTTGCTGCCGGTGAGGCCATTGCTGATTGGTGGGACGAGTTGGCTCTGTTGCTGCCATACATGGTCGGGAGGCTGGACCTGCTCTTGCCCTTCCCTGTCATTGCTCAGCTTCACTAATTCCCAATCACTGCTCTAATGCTGTATATGGCTCATTCTGCTCTTGGCTTTGTCTCTGCCTCTCAGGTATACTTTGTACCATTTGTGAACATTTAAGTACACCTCCCCCTCCTCGCCACCTTGGAAAAGGCATCACTCCAGTCATTGTCAGTGATTTGGCCTTACTCTGTGTTTAATTTGTGACTCCCAGGTAAATACTGAAAGGCAGGGAGAGTCCTGACCATGACAGTAACCTTAGATTGTTCACTACAAAGTCAACCTGAGCTGAAACCCCTCTCAACAGATAATATGCTCCAGCTCTCTCGACACTTAATGATCCAGATCACAAAAAGGAAGAACTGTCAGGATTAATAACCAGCTATTGTAAAATGAGAAGAGAATTAATGATCTGCCATTGAAATCTTGTTTTCAGAAATCACAAATTTCAAAATTATAAATTTTACCATTAGATTGTTGGTGATGTAGAGAAGATACCTTTCATCTCCATTGATTAATTTTAATACCTCTACAGTATATAAAAATCACATTGATAAAGTCAGAAAGTGGAAAGTTAATTATTTCTGAATTCAACCCCTGATTAGCAACATTAAACATGATGTGATATAATGCAATGTGTTCCTGCTCCTGCTGTTCTCAGATTGACTAGTAGGCCAATGATCATTATAATTAATTGATCATTATATTAAAATAGCAATCTCTGATCTGTATTTCACTTTGAGTATTCCCTGGCACTTTAAAAAGATTAATTAATAGCTGTTCAGCCATTGTGGCTTTTATTGTGTTTCATTTATTGCTTTCGACTGTATGAACATTCTGGGTGGAGCACTGTTCATTTGTTTTCAGAACTACTGAGCACTAGGCAGTGCTTTCCTCGACCCACATCAATTAAATAAAGACAATTAGCATCCAGTCATTTCGACTAGCTTTATTCTGAAACAGCACAGTGCAGATTGTAAATGAGTCAAATATCTTTCTAAAGAATTCCCAACAAATGAACTGCAATGATTATCACAAACAAAAGTAATAAGATTAATGTGCTGGTTAATAGTTCCTTGAAGGTGGAGTCACGCAGGTAGACAGGGCAGTGAAGGAGGCATTTGGTACACTTGCCTTTATTGGTCAGTGCATTGAGTGTAGGAGTTGTTCCGTATCACCTGTCCTTCGTGGAGAAATTTAAGAAGAAAAACACCTTTGACCACAAGTCCATCAGGAAGTGGTCAGCACATAGTGTCCTTGAGACCCTTCGGGAGAAGGAGAGGGTGGATCCTGTATAGCGGTTCCCTGGGCAAACTGTCAAAGCCATTTGGCAGAATGCCTCATCGCCAGAACTTTCCAACAAGCACCAAGGCATGGCTTGGCTGGCGGTGAGTAGGGCTCTGTCTGTGAGATCCTTTATGCACGCCCGGACTCTCTGCTGCACCGCGCGCTGCCCTCGAAGCAGCTGCAGAGGGGAGGAGACTGTCACGCACCTCCTTCTGGAATGTGCCTATGCAAAGGAAGTCTGGAGAGGAATGCAGTGGTGTTTGTTGAGGTTCATCCCGAGCAGCTCCATGACGCGGGACCCCGTGCTCTATGGTCTGTTCCCTGGAACGCTCACTGAGACAAACATCAACTGTTCCTGGAGGATCATCAACTCGGTGAAGGACGCTCTTTGGTCTGTCTGAAACCTGTTGATCTTCCAGCTGAAGGAGTTGACTCCGACTGAGTGTTGCAGACTGGCACATTCCAAGGTCCAGGAAAATGTGCTGAGGGACGTACTGAAGCTTGGAGCAGCTGCGGTCAAGGCGCGGTGGGGAAAGGCCACCGTGTTAGGTCTGCCTGCCTAAAAAGAACAGGGGGCCTACCCAGTCATTGGGCTCTGCTGACGCCTCAGCAGAATACCTGGATAGCCAATGTACAGACTTGTACATACAAAAGATTAATTTCGATCTCTGTATATAAAGCAATGTGACGTGTGCATAAGAATGGCGTGACCAATTGTATAGAGATCCAAATAACTTTATGAATAAAGTATATTTTTGAAATAACAAAAAGTTTGGAGGTCATATTGCAGCTGTACAGGTCATTGGTCAGGCCACTTTTGGAATGTTGCATTCAGTTCTGATTTCTCGGTTATAGAAAAGATCTTGTAAAACATGAAAGATTGAGGAAAGATTTACAGAGGAGCCTCAATTATCCAAAGGCCACAGCTGTGGAGTATTTCATTCTCTTAATTGAATGTCGGATAATCGATGTCCGATAACATAGTTTAGCCATGCATCAGAACCTTACAATCTTATTCGGATAATATGAAATTTGGATAATCGAATGTCGGATAATTGAGGTTCTGCTGTACAAGGATGCTACCGGGACTGAAGGAGCTATAGGGAATAAGCTATAGGGAGAGGCTGAATAGGTCAAGGCTATTTTCCCAGATGTGTCAAAGGTTGAGGGGTGACTGTATAGAAGTTTATAAAATTAGGAGGGACATGAATAGGGTGAGTAGCCAAGGTCTTTTTCTCAGGGTAGGGCAGTCCAGGACGAGAGGGCATAGGTTTAAGGTGAGGAGGAAAAGATTTTAAAGGGACCTAACGGGCAAATCTTTCACACTGAGGGTGGTGTATATCTGGAATAAGCTGCCAGAGGAAGTGGGTTACCTGGATGGGTGTATGAATAGGAAGGGTTTAGAGAGATAGAGGCCAAGTGCTGACAAATGGGAATGGGTTAGTTTAGCATATCTGGTCAGCATGGACAAGTTGGACCGAAGGATCATTTTCCCCGCTGTACGTGTCAATGACTCTATTACTGTTTTTAAGATCATGTCCATAAAACATCTTATCATGTTAAAGGTGCTCTTATGGATGTAAGCTCCTGTTTATCATTTGGGTTGTGGTTTTGTGTCAATATAAGTGACTGATGACAATAAAGAATGAATTTGGCAGGATTTAATCAACGGAAGTAGAAATCTGTACCTCTCTCCGCCTAAAAGGGGACAACAGAATTTTGGATATGGTGCCAACCAAGTGGGCTGCTTTGATCTGAATGACATTGAGCTACATGAGTGTAGTTGGAGCTGCACCCATCCAGTAAAGTGGAGAGTTTTCCATCACTCTCTTGACTTGTGCCTTGCAGTTGAAAACAGACTTTGGGAGCGAGTTTTGAGAAGATTTGTAGCTCAGGTTGAGGTTCTGGAATGTAGGGTTGGTCGCTGAGCTGGAAGCTTTGTTTTCAGATGTTTTGTCACCGTACTAGGTAACATCATCAGTGAGCCTCAGGATGAAGCACTGGTGGTATGGTCCACTTTCTATTTATGTGTTTAGATTTCCTTGGGGTGGTGATATCATTTCCTATGGTGACACCATTTCCTGTGGTGATGTCATTTCCTGTTCTTTTTCTCAGGGGGTGGTAAATAGGATCCAAGTTAATGTGTTTGTTAATAGAGTTCCAGGTGGAATGCCATGCTTCTAGGAATTCTCATGTATGTCTCTGTTTGGCTTGTCCAGAACAGGAAATGGCATCACCACCGGAAATAATGTCACCACAGGAAATGACATCTCAACCCAAGGAAAACTAAACACATAAACAGAAAGCAGGCCATACCACCAGTGTTTCATCCGGAGGCTCACTGATCATGTTACCTTGTAAGGTGACAAAACGTCTAAAAGCGAACCTTCCAGATCAGTGCGTAAGCTTACATCCACAGGCTTTGGGAGTCAGGAGGTAAGTTTCCTGCTGCTGAGATCCCATCCACTGAGCTGGTGCTGTAACCACAGTATTTATATGATCATAAGTGATATTTGTCTAACCAATGGAAGAAGGGCTTATGCCCGAAACGTCCAATCTCCTGCTCCTTGGATGCTGCCTGACCTGCTGCGCTTTTCCAGCAACACATTTTTCAGCTCTAACCAATGGAAGACCCTCAGGATGTTGATGGTGTGGGGCCAAGCAATGGCAATGCAACTGAATGTCAAGGGAAGATGGCTTGATTCTCTCGTATTGGAAGTGGTCATTGCCTAACCCTCATCGAGCATATATGTTACTTTTGACTTATAAGCCCAAGCCTTAATATTGTTAGGTCTTCTTGCTTTGGACACACAGTATCTGAGTATTCAGAAATGGTGCTGAACATTGTACAATCATCAGTGAGTTTCTGACCTTAGTGAAAACCATTGATGAAGCAGGAGATAGTTGGATCAAGGAGCCACAAACTTGAGGAACTTTAGAAACCATCTTCTGGGACTGAAATGATTAACCTCCAACAATCACAACCTTTATGTGAAGTACAAATCTAACAAGACGAGAGTTTCCTTCTTACTCTTATTACCTTGAATTTTTCTTCTTGAGGCCACACAAAAATACTGTATTGATGTCAAGGGAAGTCATTCTTACTATAACCTCATGAAACCACCTCCTTTGTCTCTGTTTGGACTAATGTGGTCTGAAACTAAGTGAAGTCATGATAGTTAATGGAGTTGATACGTAGATCAGCTATGATCTAATGAATGATGACATTAGTTCAAGGGCCTGAATGGTCTATTCATCTTCCCATTTCATTTAGTTATCACTTTCTGAGTTAATTTTCTTAATGTTTAACTTCATTATATATTACCGTAATGTAATGGAGAGAAACGTTTATCTGCATGTTTTGTGAAGATTAAAGCGTAAATGACGAACATAATTGTGTTGTACAGTTCTTAATGTATTAATTCTGTCTTTGCTTCTGAGCATTGCTGTGCTCAGTAAGCTTACTGTGCAGACCACCACAATGGACACATTTGATTTTGAAGGAGAGCTGAATAATGGGCACATTTATGAAAGCAATAGGAATTGGAGCTGCCAGTTACCTGCACGTAGAGAGCTGCCTATGTAATTCAGGATGGTCATGGGGTCAAATGCTACAATCTCCAGAAATTATATATAAAGTCCAGAACTTTGTGAATGCCTCATAAAATACTGAAGTCTGTGCCATAAGGATTATCATCCCAGTGATCAGTCCAAGATAATCAGTTTTTGTCGATCCATATTACAGCGTACACGTGATCATTGCACTCTTTCAGTTCCTTCAGTGTCGCTGGGTGAAAATCTAGGAACTCCCTCCCTAATAGCATTGTGGAAGAATGTATAACAAATGAACTGCAGTAACTCAAGATGTAGTTCACCACTACATGTTCAAGAGAAACTGGAGACCAGCAATAAATGCTGGCCCAGCAATACCCATAGAATCCCTACAGCATGGAAACAGGCCATTCAGCCTAACAAGCCCACAATGACTCTCCGAAGAGCATCCAATCCAGACTCAGCCCCCTACCTTATCTCTATAACCTTGCATTTCCCATGGCTAATCCACCTAACCCACATATCCCTGGACACTATGGGCAATTTAGCATGGTCAATCCACCTAACCTGCACAGCTTTAGATTGTGGGAGGAAACCAGAGCATCCAGAGGAAACCCATGCAGACATGGGGAGAATGTGCAAACTCCACACAGACAGTCACCAGAGGTTGGTATTGAACCCAAGTCCTGGTGCTGTGAAGGAGCAGTACTAACCACTAGGTTACCGTGCTGCCCCATATCACGTGAGTGAATAAAAACACATTTTTACAGATATACTTTTTTTAAAAAAATGAAACAATGAGTGCTGGTCATTTCCTACGATATGCCTGATTTTGGTGTTTAGGTGAAGAGTCAGCATCAGCTTCCAGTTTACAGGGGAAATGTTATATCGACAATTGACTGAAGAACATGTCTATTAACAGCATTTAGCGCTGGTAGCCGCAGAAGAGCAAATGCTGTCCTTGGGGCACAACAGGACAGATTGCCTGATCAATTTCACCTGATTAACAGACATTAACTTAGTGTGACCAATTGGCAAGATGGGCAGAGACTCATTGCACTAGAGTTCCATCTCACCAAGTACAAATCAGCTTGCAGGTAATAATGTTGAAATTAGGCCCTAATGAGATTGATTAGATATGTACAGAGTTGCCTCTGTATAGCACTTAATCATCTGTCAATCTGCTTAAATGCGCACCAAGTATTTCAATGTGTTGTTTTTGAAAGTCCTTTTAGCTTGTTACTGATTTCCTGGCCACATGGGAGTTTTTTTCCTGGTGGGGGAAGTATTGAATAAAACTACTTGCACAATGGTGTCTTCTCTGAGTGAGTGAATACAATGGTATTCACTCACTCACAATGGTGTCTTCTACACTTACACGCACACATGAAACATGGGCAAAAAGAAAGAAAAGCATGTATATGAACAGGGGATTTAGAATCTCCTCAGTTCAGAAATAGAAAGAAAGTCATTTTAAAGGGTTTAATTACAAATTTATCAACGGATTTTGAAAATGTTTCTAAACCTTTTGCTTAATGACTGAGGCACTAGGTAGAAGCTGTGGTCCTCATTTCCACTACTGTCAGACAGCGAATTTCCCAAATTGGAATACCTTTTCCTTCTATTTTTCAGGAAGAAGACGGGATGTCAGCAACACAGTGCCTACCTGCCAATACTCATTGACTCTTGGTTACGAATGAAATCAAACTTGCCAATCACCACTGGGAACAGACACTGGGGATAATGCATGGTGCAGAAGATGCTGGCCTGAGTCTTTCATGGAATGGAGATCACGTTGGATTGCCACATAGCTCCTTTCTTCTTACCTTGCCAAGGACTTAATACCCAAACCTCCAAACTAGGCCCCTTTGAAATGTTCCCAAGGCACTTAAAAGCAAGATGTAAAGGTGCTGGTGTTGCACTGGGGTGGACAAAGTTAAAAATCAGGAAGTTACCTGACAAAGGAGCAGCACTCCGAAAACTTTGTACTTCCAAATAAACCTGTTGGACTATAACCTGGTGTTGTGTGATTTTTAACTTAAAAACAAGGAGGAGAGTGCAAATGTGTAAGATGAGTGCATGAGGTAAAATGGTGGTCAGTTGTTGAGGGGGAGTGTCAGGCAATGGGGTAAGGTGACAGAAGAAGGATAGCATGGCAGATGGTTCTGGGAGGGTTGGATGCCAGATGGGTATGGAAATATAGTGGCAGTGATGAGATTGTAGCAGGATGGTCACTGGGACGGTGGGCTGGTTGGAGGTTGAGACTGATCAGTGACAATTGGTAAGGGGGCCAGGACATGGACAGATGAGGGAAATAGGGCAGTAAGAGGTAAGGGCCCAAGGGATGAGGTGGGTAAGGCAAAGGAGGATGGTGTGACAGCTGAGTGAGAGAAGTTGGAATGACAGGTGGGTTAGGGGGCGAGTAGTAGGTGAGTGAGGGAATAAGGTGGCAAGGATGTGGATGAGCAGGTAGCATGAGAATGGCGCAATTGTGTCAGGACAGAGGTGAGGTTGGGTTGGGGGTGTTGGACGCATGCCAGATAGGGGCATGTTGGGGCCAGATCAGGTCAGTGTGGATTAGGTGTTTTTGTCAGGGCTGTCTGGAGGGACAGGTAATGGACTAGTGATTCGTCAAGTGTTGTCAGTTTAAACAATGTGAGATTTTAGCTGTCGTACCTTCTCGACGCCAATGCTTGCCCCTTAGCGGTCTTTGATCTAGACCATTTCTCCAGCTGCAAGGGCAGTCAGTTTGTGGGCTGTATGGAATTGATTAGATGTGTGGGCATAGCCAGTTCAATACCATTCTCCCCTTTACCAGACTCATTTACGGTAATCTGTATTGATCCTTGGCATCAATATGTCTATGAGGGAAGGGAGCCGAGCCCTCAGCATTCAATCTATCATGAGTTCACATGGGGCTAAGGACCTGGACCATTTTGCAATATCAGAGTGGTACCCTGACATGGTCAAGTCAAAGTCTTCATCATTCTTTAGTAGGCCATTGGTTGTGCCTGTGCCTCTCTCGGCTTCTCCATTAACCTAATGGTATCTTGGGAGTCTTACGACATGAATAGATCCATACGATATGGCAAAAATACTGAAGCATTCACTTGCAAATTAAAGCCTATGATATAAGATTCTAAGGGTCTAAGGAAGTTAATGCAGAAAACTGTATTAAGCACCACACAATCTGATGAACTCTTTTCTGTTGCACCAAGTTGGACTGCAGAAACCAGCATTCAGTAAACATTTTTAATTTTCAGTGCACAGACTGTTCCAGAGACTCACTACATTAGGCTGTTCAAACATATTAGTTACAGTCAATACTGTCAAAGAGCAAAGATGGAGCCTTTGAAGACAAGAAATTTCTTCTCTAATGAGTAGCAAATGTGGGGATTTCTTTAATACAGAAGGCTTTTGAGGCTGGGTCATGAAGTGTATTCAGACTGAGATAGACCTTTAATCAGTAAGGGAATCAAAGGTTATGAGGAAAAGACAGGAAAGTCAATGCAAGGAGTCAGATTAGTCATGATCTAATTGAATGGCCTACATCTGCTCTTATGATTGATCACAGAATACCTACAGTGTGGAAATGAGCCGTTTGGCCCAACATGTCCACACTGACCCTCCAAAGAGTAACCCACCCCGACCTTATTACTTTACATTTACACCTGACTAACCCACCTAGACTGTGCATCCCTGAGCACTGTGGGAAATTTAGCATGGCCAGCCCAGCCAACCTGCACATCTTTGGATTGTGGGAGGGAGCCAGAGCACCAGAGGAAACCCACGCAAACACGGGGAGAAAGTGCAAACTCCACACAGACAGTTGCCCAAGGCTGGAATCGAATCCACGTCCCTGGCACTATGAGGCAGCAGTGCTAACCACTGAGCCACTGTGCCACTCTTTTAACGGAGCACTCAAAATAGTTCAGAAGTCATTGGAGAACTGTTCCAGAGTTGCAGTCAGTAAGAGAATTATTAGATTAGATTAGATTAGATTCCCTACAGTATGGAAACAGGCCCTTCGGCCCAACGAGTCCACACCTGACCCTCCGAAGAGTAACCAATCCAGACCCACTCCCCTGACTAATGCACCTAACACTATGGGCAATTTAGCATGGCCACTCCACCTGGCCTGCACATCTTTGGATTGTGGGAGGAAACCGGAGCATCTGGAGGAAACCCCGCAGAAGGAAACAGACAGATAGAAATAAGTTCCATGTAGAAAAGAACGGTCACATTTTACTGCTGAAAGGCAACTGAACCACACTGGCTCTGAATAGTTGAGACTTGGCGAGATTTCAAAAGCAGTTGGACAACTCTGTGTTGTTAGAACTCAGGAAGACGTTTTAGGTGTTAATAAGCAGCTCTACGTTGGAACCAGGGTATTGGAAAAGTCCTAAAAGCTGTAGGGGTTCACAAGAAGCTGTATGCTACTCAGTGCAGCATAAGGAAAGGTGAGGGAAATCCATAGCAGTATTTATTGTGTGCAACTGAGCTAGGTTAGAGCTCAGAAAACAAATCCAGGGGCAGTACTGGCTTGGTGATGCTGACTGCCCCTGAAAACCTGGAGTTGTGCCTGTGCATTAGTGACTTCGCCAACAATCCAAGGGACCACAGTTCCACAAAAGGAAGGTCAACCACCAAACCATGGGCAGTCATTATCAGAATTCACCTTCTAAGGAGTTTCAAGTCCAGATCACCAAAAGAGAAGACTCACACCTCCTTGTTATTAATAAAAAAAATACCAAAAGAAAGGTGAAGATTGGAAATCAGAAAAACATGGAAATTGCTGGAAAAGCTCAGCAGGTCTGGCAGCATCAGTAGGTTCTAAGCAATGATCAGTGGAAACAAAACATTAGCTCTGATGCTGCCAGACCTGCTCAGTCTTTCCAGCAATTTCTGTTTTTGTCCCTTGCCATGAATGTCGGAGGGGTGCGTGCTGAGAAATGTTGACTTGTATTTATGATCTGGTGTGTTTATTTGAGTGTTTATCTGTTAGCCATATTTGCCACGTGACCTGTTTAGCATGTTAAACTATAAATCATATTTATCTTTGCCAATTAAACCTTTCTTTTGTTTAAAACTTTGAACATTATTCTGTCAAAAGTCATTATATGTTTATCTGAGTAGGTTTTATTTGGCATAAACTGGTTAAATTTGTTGACTAAAGAAACTTGGCTGACCTTTTTCTCTAATACTGGATGAGATACTGTTAGAAGCTGAAAATTTGACCATATCATCAATCTGGTTACACTTAAAATTTGTTGTGACCGATAGCAGAGTGAGACAAGAGTTAGTCCATCCTTCCAACATTGGTTGTAACAACATCATATGAAGTCAACTGGGAGGATAGTTTGTACTCTTGAAAGAGTAAGACATAGCATGGAGGTATCCATATAGTTTTAGTGACAATGTCTATCATACCAATGTAACATCTCCTTTGTTACTATCATGCACTAAACTACATCTTACATAAGACAAGAACAGTAGATAGCACCATAGTAAGAGGTCAGAGGTTATATGGTGAAACCTCCAGGAAGGGGTATAAAATGGGTTTAAAAATAAAAGGTTTAACATCTAAAATGGAGATGAGGCAGAAGGTCTTGTTTCAGAGGATCACTAAGAATGGAAATTCCTTCCCGCTGAGAGCAGTGGGAGCTGCATCATTTGAACATATTGTTAACACCATTTCTGCTTGGCATGGCAGCCATGTGTATCAACTGTTTTCCGTTAGCATAGATGTCAAGTGCAAAGGTATGGCTTATAATGTATTTAGTGCATGAACAATTTTGAACAATTAGATAAATACTATTGCTGGTAATTTAAAATTTCTGCTGATTTCAGGCAAAAGTTTGCAAATGGTATGTTGTCCTTTATCACAAGAGAATTTGAGTAAGGGAGCAAAAATACTTGACTGCACCAATGTAAACCATTGGTGCAACCACATCTGGAGCATGTAGTAATCTTTGGTCTTACACATGGAAAGACATACTTGCTGTAGAGAGATTGTGTTATGCAGGGGTCTTGAAAGGCCTGGAAGGGTTAAAATTTGACCAAAGGCAATAAGCACCATGTACTGTGATGTTGTCATGAGGACTTGAGGGGAGAGAATTAAGGATTTTGAAGGAATCGGAAAAACACCCAAGTCCTCCTGAAATGATCCATGCCAGATCTTTGTAACACATAATTAGTTGCAGAGGCGCAATAAACTATATCTTATTCACTACAAGAGAATTCAAATCAAAAGATTGACAGGTGATCCCATTCAAATATACTGACGTCTTGTGGGGTTTCACTGGTAGGTGCAGAAAGGATGTTTCCCTCTTGGCTGGCAAGCCCAGAACCAGGGGGCACAGTCTCAGAATAAGAGCCGTGCTAGTCTGAGCTGAGATAAGGGGGAATCAATTGTCTCAGAGGGCAGTGAATCTTTGGAATTCTCCAATGCAGGGGAGCTGTGGAAAATCGGTGCATTTTTTTAAAAGAGTTAGGATTGATATATTTTGACATTTTAATAACAATCAAAGGAATATGAGGACATTGCTGGAAAATGGTGTTGAAGTAGAAAATCAGCCATGATCTCTTTGAATGATGATGTGGGCTCAATTATCTCAATGGCCTGTTCCTGCTCATATTTGTTACATTCTTAAGTTGGATCTTTTGCTGCTTTAATCAGCTTTCACACTTTGTTGAAATTTGATTACCTCACTGATGAGATTCTGCTTCAACTGTTAACAATTACCAGCAGCAGTTTGTTCAATGGAGCTTTTCATTTTGTTTTAAAACACCTTCCAACAGTAATGAGAATACTAATGGATAACCTGTGACTGAAGGGCAGTGAAATTGTGATCTATAATTGGCGTATTGAAAATCCAATGACTTCTGTGTTGCCAGGATTTAAATCCGATGCATTCAATGGGATATTAGAGTCTGTTAAATATGCAATGTGTTAGCAGGATGATGCATGAACTCTGGCTCACTTTGTCATGGTCTCATTACTGAGTCAGAAGGTTATAATCCCACACCAGAGAATTTAAGCTGACTTTCGCAATGTAATACTGAGGGAACACTGTGTTGTCTGAGTTACTGTCTTTCAGATGAGACATTAAATAAAAGTCTCTCTGGTAGACCTAAAATATCTCATAGGAGAAAGTGAGGGCTGCAGATGCTGGAGATCAGAGTTGAGAGTGTGATGCTGGAAAAGCACAGCAGCTCAGGCAGCATCCGAGGAGCAGGAGAATCGATGTTTCGGGCATAAGTCCTTCATCGTGAAACATTGATTCTCCTGCTCCTCGGACACTGCCTGACCTGCCGTGCTTTTCCAGCAGCACACTCTCGATTTAAAATATCGCATGGCATTGTTCAAAAAGTAGTCGGAAAGTTTTTGCCAATGCCTTGGCCAGTATGTCTTATAAAACAGATTATTTGGCCAGTTATTTAATTTCTGTTAGAAGCATCTTTTTGTGTCCAAACTAGCTCTCTACATATAGCAGTAAGCATCTTCAGTGCTTCATTAGTTGCAAGACTGCTTGGACAACCCAAAGGTTATGAATTTAAATCTTGCTTATATCGGGGGCATGGACTTGCTAATTTTATCCAGGTTAATACCTTCAATAAAGCACCTGACAAGGATATATGGTCTAAGAATGGTTTAGGTGTGTTCTGATAGCAATATCTCACAGTGTACTTCCCAGCATTAGAAATTTAGAAATTACGATTTTAAAAAATGTAGAATCATTTACTTAAATGTTTTATTTTCACATCACAATGATAATTTACGACTTATTGATTGGATAAATTAAATTTAAAGGCTAAGTAAAGAATACTAAATTTGGTATATCTACAATCTGGAGTCCACCAATGATTTATACGTGGCTTTGTTTGACATGGCCATCTTCATTGCCTTGTCCTGGAACCAAGTTGCCTGCCCTCTATTCCAATTTGCTCAACTCCCACATCTCAATTGCCATAAATCCAAATCAATCAATTTCCCAAATGATACTTTTTCATGATTATTCAAACTTTCCAAAATATAAAATTTTGCAGGTCATTCAGATTTGGTCCAAAGCTTGGTAGTTGCCAGGTATAATGCAAGTTTGAACTTCCCAAAAACTATCCTGATCTGGCAGTGTTTGAAACTGCATGTTGTTTTTCCAAATGAAAGCATGAAATATGTATATCATAGAATCACTACAGTGTGGAAACAGGCCATTTCACCCAACAAGTCCACACTAATCCTCCAAATCATAACCCACCCAAACCCATTCCCCTAACTAATGCACCTAACCTACACACTCCTGAACGCTATGGGCAATTTAGCACGGCCAATTCACCTAACCCACACATCTTTGGATTGTGGGAGAAAACCCGGAGCACCCGGAGGAAACCCATGCAGAGAATGTGCAGACTCCACACAGACAGTCCCCTGAGGCTGGAACCGAACCTGGGTCACTGCACTGTAAAGCAGCAGTGCTAACCATTGAGTCACTGTGCCACCTCTATATTAACACATGCTTGGAATATTCTAAACTTTCTTTTGAGAATTTGGTACTTTTTGAAGCATAGCCAACTGTTATAGAGTCATAAAGATGTACAGCACAGAAACAGACCCTTCGATCCAACTCATCCATGCTGACCAGATATCCTAACCTAACCTAGAAACATTTGCCAGCACTTCACCCATATCCCTCTAAACCCTTGCTATTCATAGACCCATCCAGATGCTTTTTAAATGTTGTAATTATACCAGCCTTTACCACTTCCTCTGGCACTCATTCCATGCATGCACCACCCTCTGCGTGAAAATGATGCCCCTTAGGTCCCTTTTAAACTTTTCCCCACTCACCATAAACCTATGCCCTCTAGATCTGGACTTCCCCCATCCCCAGGGAAAAGACTTTGTCTATTTAACCTATGCATGCCTCTCATGGTTTTATAAGGATTCTGGGTAATCCAAGATGGAGGACAGGAAAAAAAGTTGTGGCTGTAAGACCTGCTCTTTTTTTGACGTATTGGAGATGTTTTGCTCAAATTTCAGGAGCAACAATTACTGTTTTATATGCTGTTGCATTGTTTTGGAAGTTTGGGTGAATAAAGATTAAAACAATGGCACTTTAAAAAGGAGGAAGATAGACAAAGGCAGTGACCACATGGTCAGAGAAAGAAACTGTTGCAAGGTGGGAAAAATGAAAAGCATTTTACACACAGCAAATTTCTGCAAACCGTAATGAAATAAATGACCAAATAATTTGTTTGGATGGTGGAGTCGCTGAGAGAGAAATGTTAGCAATATGGAGAAATTTTCCAGCTTTCCTAAAAATTATAACCATGCATTCTTTCACATCTACTGAGAGGATGGATGTGGCTTCAGTTTAATATCTCATCTGTAAGACAATTCCAAGGTGTCATAATTTCTGAATTGGAAGTGAGTATTCTGTTCGAGTGTAAGTAGCCAAATCAAACGCAGACATAAAGACATAAAACACCAGAAAGTCTTGTTCTGATTGAAATTTACCTGAAATATTCACTCTGTTTACAGATGACACCAGATCTGATGAGCATTGAAAATACTTTCTACTTTAGGTTGTCCATTCAAGGCAATTGAGTATGTAATCTTAGTCGATAGTGCTGAGGAAGTGCTGCAGCAACCTTCAGACAAGGTGTTGAAAGATCTATTTGAACAGCAACAGTGAATTTCTCCTCACATTCTGACAAACATTTATTCCTCAAAAGAATACAGAGGTAGATTGCCCCAATTTATTGGAGGAACACAATGCTTTACCCAAGTTAAAAAAAAAATGTGGAACTCATTGCTGCAGAAGGCTGTGGAGGCCAGATCATAGACAGTATTTAAGACAGAGATAAATTAGGGCAGCACAGTGGCTCAGTGGTTAGCACTGCTGCCTCACAGCACCAGGGACCTGGGTTTAATTCCCACCTCAGGCAACTGTCTGTGTGGAGTTTGCATATTCTCCCCGTGTCTGCATGGGCTTCCTCCGGGTGCTATGGTTTCCTCCCACAGTCCAAAGATGTGTAGGGTAGGTGAATTGGCCATGTTAAATTGACCGTAGTGTTAAGTGTAGGGGAATGGGTCTGGGTGGGTTGCTCTGCGGAGGATTGGTGTGGACTTGTTGGGCCGAAGGGCCTGTTTCCACACTGTAGGGAATCCAATCTTAAATAAGTTTGTGATTAGTAAAGGGATCAATGGCTACGGGAAGAAGACAGGAGAATGGTGTTGAAAACATAGTAGCAATGATTGAATGGTGGAGCAGAATTGTTGGGCTGAATGGCCTAATTCCAGTCCTATATCTTATGAACTGGCCGAAAGTTCTCAAATGAAATGGGTTGTAGTTTTGACCCTTTGGCATGAGGCAACAACATTTTGAAAGCACTGATAAGAAAACACAATGGTGTGGCTGCTGAATATCTAAAATCAGAATAAACAATGCTGGAACAATTCAGCCAGTCAGACAATATCTGCAGAGAGAGACAGATAAGATTTTGGATTGTGATAACCTCACACCAGCACAGGCTTAACAAAAGGAATGGCATGGTGGCTTAGTGGTTAGCACTGCAGCCTCACAGCACCTGGGTCCTGGGTTCGATTCCAGCCTTGGGAGTCTGTCTGTGTGGAGTTTGCATGTTCTACCTGTGTCTGCATGGATTCCCTCCCACAGTCCAAAGATGTGCAAATCAGGTAAATTGGCCATGCTAAATTGCCCATAGTGTTACGTGCATTAGTTAGAGGGAAATGGGTGGGTTACTCTTTGGAGGGCTAGTGTGGACTTGTTCTGCCAAATAGCCTGTTTCCATGCTTAAGGGAATCTAATCTAAAAGAAAATCCAGTCATCGAGGACTCATTGGTGGAATGGCAGTGACTGAAATCAATTGAGGTAGTAATGGGTCTTGCAAAGTTTAAACGCAGGTAAGCGATTGTTGTCGGTGGACAATCAATATTTCCACCAAGTGTTTTGCCATCACCTTGCTACATCTCTACAAAAGAGAAATAGAGAGAAAAATCGCTGAAGGATTTTTAAACTTCCATGGGATACACAAATCAGTTCACTATAACTCAGCACCATACATCAACCAAAAAGATTGATATATGTTGTTGAGGATGAAAGGGTTTTCTTTTTGTCTGTTGAACATCGAAGGATGGATTCCCTATTTGAAAGCTCCCAAAAAAGAATTATATCTTGCCGGGTATATTGACTGATTTGTCATTCTTTAAATTAAGGATTTCTCAGTAACTGTTATGTCTCCACACATAACATCACACATCAACCTTAAAGTATTGTTCCCTCAAGTTCATTGTTTGTAGAAGCCAATCCATCAACTTGATTTCCCAGTTTAACTTAAGAGTCATAGAGATGTACAGTACAGAAATAGACCCTGCTGTCCAACTCATCTATGCCGACCAGATATCCTAAATTAATCTAGTCCCATTTGCCAGCATTTGGTCATATCCTTCTAAACCCTTCCTATTCATACACCCATCCAAATGCCTTTAAATGTTGTAATTGTACCAACCTCCACTACTTCCTCTGGCAAGTCATTCCATCCACACAACAACACCTGTGTTAAAAAGTTGATTCTTAGGTCTTTTTCAAAATTTTCCTCTCTCAACCGAAAACCTATGCCGTCTAGTTTTGGACTCCCCTACCCAGAGAAAAAGACCTTCATTCTTCATCTTATCCACATCCCTCATGATTTTCTAACCTAGTATAAGATCACCCCTCAGCTTCCGACGCTGCAGGGATAACAGTCCCAGCTTATTCAGCCTCTCCCTAAGCTCAAACCTTCTAACCCTGGCAACATCCTTGTAAATCTTTTCTGTACCCTTTCAATTTTCTCAACGTCTTTCCTATAGTAGGGAGGACAGAATTGAATTGAGTGTCATATTACAAAAGTGACCTGATCAATGTTCTTACAGCCAGAACGTGACTCCCAATTCCCACTACTTCCTCTGGCAAGTCATTCCATACACAAACCACCATCTGTGTGAAAATGTTGTCCCTTAGGTTCCTTTTAAATCTTTCCCCTCTCAACTTGAAACCATGCACTCTAGTTTTGGACTGCCCTACCTCGGTGAAAATACCTTGGCTATTTACCTTATTCATGCTCCTCTTGATACTATAGAATTCTATAAGGTCATCCTTCAGCCTTTGACACTCAAGAGAAAATAGCCCCAGCTTATTCAGCCTCTCCCTGTAGCTGAAACCTTCCGCCCCTGGCAATATTCTTTTAAATCTTTTCTGAATCCTTTCAAGTTTAACATGTTTCCTATGGCAGGCAGACCAGAATTGAATGCACTATTCCAAAAGAGGCCTTAACAATGTCCTGCTCAGCCGCAATATGACCTTCCAACTCCTATTGTGCAATTGGCTGCATTCTGTAATATCTGCCGGATAGACTATCATAACTTAGCAAGGTTTCTTTGATAACTCCACCCAAACCAATGACCTCCATTACCATTCGCAGCAGGTGCTTGGAAACATCACAGCCTCCATGACTTGATTGGATGTCATTCTTCCTTCAGCATTGCTAGGTGTCAGGGTGGAATGACTCAGTGAATCATTCGACACCCAGATCCACCCCCACAAAGAGTTTATTGTTTTACACCAGTGTAAGTCAGTTTATGGATTTGTCCACTGAACGAAAGGAAACATACACTTTTTATATGTTTGATTTTAACCCGTCTTTGGCTGCTACAAACCAACTGTATAATTAATTAATTATCTATGCATCCAATCAGGTTAATCATGTGACTGTGTGATTAGACATGGCCAGATTTCAAGTCGCCCCATGATCTCCTGATGTTTACCAGACCTCCTTACCCTTGAACATTCACAACATGTCTTATTCAATCACATTCCAAGCTTTAATTCCTGTGCCAGTTATCCAGTCTTCCCCAGCTAATAGCAAGAGGGCTTTTATCTACCTTAGACTGAATATCCATGGCAATGCTGTTAAATCCCTTAATGCCTATATACTTAAAACTCAATTTTTAAAAATATATTTGTCTGTGATTACCTGTGAGTGTTAACTATGTGAGTTAGACCCTTCCCTTCTATCCCATGATCAATACTGAACCTTAGACTAGCCTGGTATGGAGGCTACTATGAGTCAATGCTGTTCCAATCTGACTCTATACATGCAGCAGCATTTTCACTTCTTATTCAACAGGACTTTTTTGTATGCATTTCACAAGACCCCTTGTATGCAATCTTGTTACCTTGAGTAACTTCCCACTGTGAAGGCATCTGATTACTCTAGCTTATAGTTTGAGCTGAGACAGCAGACTATGGGCACTGCTGGTTCAGCTAATCTTCCTCAGAGACAAAAAGAAACTGCAGATGCTGGAATCCAACGTAGACAAACAGGAGGCTGGAAGAACACAGCAACACGAGGTGGAAAAATCAACATTTTGGGTATAACCTTCTTCTGGACTGAGGTCATGATTTGGAGGTGCTGGGTTTGGACTGGGGTGTACAAATTTAAAAGTCACACAACTGTCTGATGAAGGGTCAGCCCTCCGAAAGCTAGTGCTTCCAAATAACCCTGTTGGACTATAAAGTTGTGTGTTGTGTGTTTTTCTTTAACCGCAGGACTGGGGGTGTATAAGGGGAGCTAAAGGGGGTGGGGGGGGAGCAGGGTGGTATTGGGGATAGATGAAGACAGGTAGACGGTATGACTTGGTTGGTACGACATGGGAAAAACGAGTCCGGTTGGTGGATAGAAGATAAGGTCGATGAGTGGAATGGAAAGGAGATGGGAGGGCTGGAAAGGGAGTTGGATGATGGGAAAGGAGGTTATTTGAAATGTTGAGTTCTCCGGTCTGTCAAGTGAACACCACTTTCACCCTTGGGCATCCTGAACTCAAGGGTGGCACGGTGGCTCAGTGGTTAGCACTGCTGCCTCACAGTGCCAGGGTCCCAGGTTCGATTCCAGCCTTGGGCAACTGTCTGTGTGGAGTTTGCACATTCTCCCCGAGTCTGTGTGGGTTTCCTCTGGGTGCTCTGGTTTCCTCCCACAGTCCAAAGATGTGCAGGTTAAGGGAATTGGCCATGCTAAATTGCCCATAGTGTTAGGTACATTAGTCAGAGTGAAATGGGCCCGGTGGATTACTCTCGGGGGATTGGTGTGGACTAGTGGGGCTAAAGGGTCTGTTTCGACACTGTAGGGAATCTAATCGAAAATCCCAGAACTTTCTGTTTAACAACAGTTTGGAGAACATTCAACATATGGACAGCAATGCCTCACATTGAAAAGGTCAACTGTGAATGGACAATAATTGCTTCCTTGCCAGCATTGCCCATGTACACAGAATATTCATTTGAAATTAAAATTAATGCAAATTAAATCATTAATTGATGAATTAGGACTGTCAAAGCGCAGAACAATCTATTGCAAGGGCTAAGTTTAGCAAAAACACTTAGTCATGGAGTCATACAGCATGGAAACAGATCCTTCGGTCCACCCAGTCCACACCGACCATAATCCCAAACTAAACTAGTTCCACCTGCCTGTGCTTGGCCCATATCCCTCCAAACATTTCTTATTCATGTACCTATCCAAATGTCTTTTAAATGTTTTAACTGTACCTGCATCCATGACTTCACCTGGAAATTCATTCCACACACAAACCACTCCCTGTATAAAAAATGTTGCCCCTCATGATTTTCTGTAAATCTTTCTCCTCTCACCTTAAAAATATACTGTCTAGTCTTGAAATCCACCTCACTAGGGAAAAGACACCTGTCATTCACATTATCAATGCCCCTCATGATTTTATAAACCTGTGGCTCAGTGGTTAGCACTGCTGCCTCACAGTGCCAGGGACCAGGGTTCGATTCCAACCTTGGGTGACTGTCTGTGTGGAGTTTGTACGTTCTCCCGTGTCTGTGTAGATTTCCTCCCACAGCCCAAAGATGTGCAGGTTAGTTGAATTGACCATAATAACTTGCCCATAGTGTTCAAGGATGCGCGTTAGTTATGGGAAATGTAGGGGCATGGGTCTGGGTGGGATACTCTTCAGAGGATTAGTGTGGACTTGTTGGGCCAAATAGTCTGCTTCCACATTGTAGGGAATCTATAAGGTCACCTCTCAACCTTGTGTGCTCGAGTGAAAAAGTCCCAACCTCTCCAATAACTCAAACCCTCCATTCCCAGTAAAATTCCAGTAAATCTTTTCTGAACCCTCTCCAGCTTTATAATATCCTTCCTACAACAGGGCAGCCTAGAACTGGACACAATACTCCATAGGAGGCCTCAGTAATGTACTGTACCACCTTAACATGACATCCTAAATCCTAAACTCAAGGATCTACATAATGAAGGCAAGCATGCTAAATGCATTTTTACCACTTTGTCTATATGTGACGCAAACTTCAAAGACTTATGTACCTGAACCCCTGTTCTACAACTGTATCCAAGGCTCGACTTTTAATTGAATAAGTCCTTCCCTTTTCTTTAAACCAAAATGCAACACCCTTGTTAAATAATGTTAATTTTAATGATAATAGTTTTATTTCATTTTTTCTGTGTTCAACAAATAACCCTTACAGTTAAAACAATAGGAACCAATCTTTCTCATTTGATTATGTACTCATCTCCACCGCTCCAAATATTAGATCTATCCTCAATTTCCTATCCAATTTGTGCTTTCAAATGTTCCCTCCCAACGCATGTCCTCTACCTCTGAGAAAGACAAGTGCAGTAGGTACATGCTAACACCAACACTTGCAAACACCATCCCAACTTGGAAAAACATCACCATTTCATTGCTATTACTGGGTCTAAATCCTGGAACATCTTTCCTAACAGCTTTGAGGGTGTAGCTACCCCACCATGGAGTACAGTTGTTCAAGAAAGCAGCTCACCTGCTTAGAAATGGCAATAAAGGTTGGCACAACCAGCAAATCATCTCATGAACAATTAAAGAAGTACTTTATGTTACCCCTTCGCTCTCATAGTTGATTTACTGACCTATTTATCTTCTTCAAAATTGGCTTCAACTACAGCCTGTTAAACAGACAGGGCAAATGGAGGAGTCTCTTTGATAAATGCGACTCTTAATGTCCTGAACCATTTGATTTAACATCTGACACTTTGAAAGTCAGTGTTTCCTAATCATTCATTTGGTATTTTCCTCTACATTGGGGAGACAGGCCACCTACTTGCGGAACGTTTCAGAGAACACCTCTGGGACATCCGCACCAACCAACCCAACCGCCCTGTAGCTGAACACTTTAACTCCCCCTCCCACTCCGACAAGGACATGCAGGTCCTTGGCCTCCTCCATTGCCAGACCATGGCAATACGACGCCTGGAGGAAGAGCGCCTCATCTTCCGCCTAGGAACCCTCCAACCACAAGGGATGAATGCAGATTTCACCAGCTTCCTCATTTCCCCTCCCCCCCACCTTATCTCAGTCCCAACCCTTGGACACAGCACCACCTTCTTGACCTGCAATCTTCTTCCTGACCTCTCCGCCCCCCACCCCCTCTCCGGCCTATCACCCTCACCTTAACCTCCTCCCATCTATCGCATTCCCAATGCCCCTCACCCAAGTTCCTCCTCCCGACCTTTTATCTTAGCCTGCTTGGTACTTCCTCCTCATTCTTGAAGAAGGGCTTATGTCCGAAACGTCGATTCTCCTGCTCCTTGAATGCTGCCTGACCTGTTGCGCTTTTCCAGCAACACATTTTTCAGTTCTGATTGGGGAAAGAGTTGCACAAATAAAATGGATGAATATTTATGATTTGTGCATTAACTAGAAAGGCAGGCTGGAGCTAGAAATACTTACATCACAGATGGATCTCTTTTAAATGGAATCCTGGCTGTTACTGCATGTATAGAATTTATACTGGAGTAATTACAGGCATATTACAAACTTACCATTTCCAAATTAGATCATGTTCTCTGCTGCTGTTAAAACTGGAATGTAATTCCATAGGCATTGGCCTTCCAGGTAACCACCCTTCATCGTTGATCTTTGATGGATACATGTTATAGTCTCCTAAAATAGTGGGTTACAAGCATCTGATCAAAGCTGGATCCCATTGTCATCTAACATGAATAAAAAAATTTTCAATGGACATCCCTACTCAGCAGTCAACAATATGAACCAGTGTTCATCTCTGGTATACTTTGCTCAGTTGCTCAGTTATATAAATAAAGGCAAAGTACTTAAATGTTGCTGAAATAAGACTAGCAGTCAAAACTTATTTTATTTTGCATTCATCGGGACTAGAATGCAAGAAAAAGACTTGAAGATAAAGAAGTACCACTGTGTACAGCATCTGAGGAGGGTACTGATTGCTGGGGTTATCAATGTCATGGAGATGCAGCAAGAACAGTTAACTGTCAATCTCCATTCTCGAGACAGGCAGGTAAATTCTGATTGGTTGTGTTTTTGTGAGGATTCAGCAGAGATTGGTTGTCTCTATGAACCTTTTATTTATGATTAAGGTGCAATATGCGCAAGTTCCTTTCATCTACAGATGTAGCTTCTCGCTTGTGCAAGTGTTTCACAGTGCGAGCTCACCTGAAATTAAATGCCAGTATATCACCCATCTGCACTTCTGCCACTATTAGACATGACTCTGGAAATCATTTATTAAATAAATGTGCAAGATTAAAAGCTTCAACCTCTTGACTCCTTTAAGCAGTTCATGAATCAAGCTGATTCTGCAATGTTAGCAGAGCTGAGGAAAGTGAAATTCACAATGGTCTCAGGGGACCATAGGCTGCTTTTTTATTAGAGAGTGAAAGTGAAATAAAGGCAGTGAGTTCAACTGATGGCCACCACACCTCAGGTATTGGACAAAGCTGAACAGGCAGTGCTTTTGTAGTAACCTTAGTTGTACGGGAATCAAACCCACATTGTTAATATCACTCAGCAGCCATCCAGCTAACCAAGCTAACCATCTTCTTTAATTAGAGAGCACCTCACTCTTAGTCTGAGATCAAAGGATTCAACACAGACTGAAAGTTCAAATCTGCAAGCTTCTTGTTTCTGAACCTCAATAGTAGGCCAAATAGTAACAGTCAATGTGAAACCTCCCATAATCTCATATGTCCTGGGTCAGTAGTTGATTCCAGGATGGGATATAGAGGTAAAAACACTAATCTTCTTCCTCAAACACAGTATATCATTGTCAAACATGCATGCACACATCAGGTGACAATAGGATTCAACTTTCTCAATGCCCATAGTCATTGGGCACTTGGGTAATGTTCTTATACAACTTGGTGAATTGATAGAGAACTCAGGAATTTGATCAAATGATCATTTATTTTCATGTGGAGAGATAAGACACAAGAAGAGATAGTTTTATCACCATAACTCTGCTGGGACACCACACAGCTTTATGGGAAACTTTACATTGGGTAATCATCATGTTTCTACTGTTGTCCCACAGTTTTTATTGCATTATCTGCATTTTCCCAAAGGCTGGCTCTATCTTGCTGATTGTGTTGTTCCTGCACTTCTGGTCTTTCTTTGCCCATCTATGGTTCCTATTTGCATAGACGATCATAAAGTTATAGAGATGTATAGCATGGAAACAGACCCTTCGGCCCAACTCGTCCATGCCAACCAGATATCCCAACCCAATCTAGTCCTACCTGCCAACACCAGGCCCATATCCCTCCAAACCCTTGATATTCATATACCCATCCAGATGCCTTTTAAATGTTGCAGTTGTACCAGCCTCCACCAATTCCTCTGGCAGCTCATTCTATACACGTACCACCCTCTGAGTGAAAAGGTTGGCCTGAAGGTTTCTTTTATATTTTTCCCCTCTCACCTGAAAACTATGCCCTCTAGTTCTGGACTCCCCCACCCCAGGGAAATAAACTTTGTCTATTTATCCTATCCATGCCCCTCATGATTTTATAAACCTCTATAAGGTCACCCCTCAGCCTCTGATGTTCCAGGGAAAACAGCCCTAGCCTGTTCAACCTCTCCCTATAGCTCAAATCCTCCAACCCTGGCAACACCCTTGTAAATCTTTTCTGAACCCTTTCAAGTTTCACAACATCTTTCCTATAGGAAGGAGACCAGAATTGTATGCAATATTCCAACAGTGGCCTAATCAATGTCCTGTACAGCCGCAACATGACCTCTCAACCCCTGTACTGAATACTCTGACCAATAACGGAAAGCATACCAAATACCTTCTTCACTATCCTGTCTACCTGTGACTCCACTTTCAAGGAGCTATGAACTTGCACTCCAAGGTCTCTGTGTTCAGCAACACTCCTTAGGACCTTACCATTAAGTGTATAAGTCCTGCTAAGATTTGCTTTCCCAAAATGCAGCACCTGACATTTATCTAAACTCCATCTGCCACTTCTCAGCCCATTTGGCCATCTGATCAAGATCCCGTTGTAATCTGAGGTAACTTTCTTCATTGCACACTACACCTCCAATTTTGATATCATCAGCAAACTGACTAACTATACCTCTTATGCTCACATCCAAATCATTTATATAAATGATGAAAAGTAGCGTACCAAGCACCACCGATAAATCAGGTCTGAGAGTAGAAGGAGTCATTTACTCCCGTTGTAATCTGAGGTAACTTTCTTCACTGCACACTACACCTCCAATTTTGATATCATCAGCAAACTGACTAACTGTACCTCTTATGCTCACATCCAAATCATTTATATAAATGATGAAAAGTAGCGTACCAAGCACCACCGATAAATCAGGTCTGAGAGTAGAAGGAGTCATTTACACAATGCCCTTCACTGACTCAACATGAATATTGATCTGCGTTCTCTTGGCTGCTCTGACAGGGATACCAGTCATCAGTTCACTATCATTGACAATATGATTGAAAATCTAACCCTTAATTAAACTGAAACTGGTTTGACCTTTTCAAGTGTCAAAGTTCAAACACCAACATTGTACCTGTTGGGTGATTCCAAAAGTAGGAAAGACTTGTGCTTATGCAGCAGTTTCTTGACTTTAAGATATCCCAAAATACTTAGCTGCCAGTTAACCTTAATACAAGTGTTGTCATCATTGCGATGTCGGAGATAGAGCAGCCAATTTGTATGCCACAAGCACTCACAAATAGCAATATGTTAATGACCTTTCAGTAATGTTGGTTGAGGGGCAAGTATGGGATGGGACTCTACTCTGTATCTTCAGCTCAAACAGGTCTCCTACGCATCATGAGGAGATATTCAGAGAGTCAACTGCAAGCTCAGTCAAAGAGGTTAACTTTAAGAATCCTCTTGAAGGAGGAGGATAAAGGGGTTCAGGGAGGGCATCCCAAAGGTTCAGGATCCAGGCAGCTGAAGGCATGGCTGTCACTGGTGGAATGATGGGAGTTATGGGAAGCTGGAATTAGAGGAGCACAGAGGGTTAATGAGATAAATAGGGAGGTGACAGCATTGAGGGATATGAAATAACTTTTGCTGAATTAACTCCACAGAGGCTGGTATCCCGTCACCAAGTCACCTTTTATGCATAGTATTTGACTCTGATCAAACCCCCTCAGAACCAGCTCTCAGAGTGAACAGAACCTCTGATACTCCTGTTTATTTATTTATTTATTTTTCTCCTTTTCTTCTCTTGGCCCAACAAGTCCACACCGACCCTCCGAAGAGTAACCCACCCAGACCCTCTGATTAATGCACCCAACACTATGGGCAATTTAGCATGGCCAATTCACCTAACCTGCACATCTTTGGACTGTGGGAGGAAACCGGAGCACCCAGAGGAAACCCACTCAGACATCGGGAGAAATGCAAACTCCACACAGACAGTCGCTCGAGGCTGGAATCGAACCCGGGTCCGTGGTGCTGTGAGGCTGCAGTGCTAGCCACTGAGCCACCATGCCGCCCCGACACTCCTGTTTATATCTGTCTGCCAGGGCTCCCTCATTGGCCCAGATTAATAGCCTCAACCAAGGAACCCATATTCTATGAGGTCCATCTGGCTAACCTCATTCCAATCAGTGCAGGGAGGCAATATAATTTAGCGAGACTATCTGGAACTGTATCACAGCAAAAATAAATTCATGCCATGAGTTATCAGAGAGTGTGATGGATCAATGCATTGAATGATTATGGGGCACTGAAATTTGCAATGCCAAGACATAACAGTCTACGCATCCAATGCTACAAATGGGATTCCAATAATAGGTTGTTGGTTCTGACCAGTACAGGCAAAAAGGGCCGAAGAACCTTTTCTCAGCCTTTTTCTCTGCTGTAGACCTCCAGGACTCTATGAAACAGTAATGTGTAGCTACTTCTGAAGCTCCTCACAGAAACATGGGATTTGTTTGTCTAGTGACTGGAACCAGGCAGATCTTGTCGACTACGAGATCCTTGATTGGGTTTGTTAACCTGGGCCAATCAGGAAAGCCCCGGATGACCAGTATAACCAGGAGATATCCACCAACCCCCTGGAGTTGTTCAGGGAGAGGTGGGCATCGCAGGGGGTGGAGTACATTATTTCTCCCTCCAACTCTATTTTGATTTAATCCCTGCCCTCCCCTTCACTGTTTGATCACATAGCATTGCCCTTTGATGTGAAGGGCACTGCTTGTCACTGGCCACTCAGGTGTTTCCTTTCTTCCTGGTGGTGGAAACTGAATAAAGATAAAAAAGAAGAAAAAAATATATATAACCAGGAGATATCCACCAACACCCTGGAGTTGTTCAGGGAGAGGTGGGTGCCTTAGGGAGTAGAGAGCATTATTTCCCCCTCCAACTCTATTTTGATTTAATCCCTGCCCTCCCCTTCACTGTTTGATCATGCAGCATTGCCCTTCGTTGTGAAGGGCACTGCTTGTCACAGGCCGCTCGGATATTTCCTTTCTTCCTGTTGGTGGAAATTTGAATAAAGATTTGTGCACCTTGTGTCTCTCACTGTGTCTCACACCTGCACACACACACCATGGGTGCTGGGGAAAAAATAAGCAGTTAGGCGGTAGTGTGGGAAAAAAGAAAAAAAAGGAAAAGAAAAAATATATAACCAGGAGATATCCACCAACACCATCGAGATTTTCAGGGAAAGGTGGACACTGCAGGGTGTGGAATGTATTATTTTCCCCTCCAACTCTATTTTAATTTAATCCTTGCCCTCCCCTACACCTTTTGATCACGCAGCATTGCCCTTTGATGTGAAGGGCACTGCTTGTCACTGGCCCACTCGGGTGTTTCCTTTCTTCCTGGTGGTGGCAACTGAATAAAGATTTGTACACCTGTTGTCACACCTGCACACACACAAACAAAAAATATAAACAGGGCATTCAGAATCTCCTCAGTTCAGGGACTGACTCTGAGCTGGATAGCTACAGCCAGTGTACTGTGTGCAAGTAAACAAAGGGAGATTTGGTGACAGGATACCAGCTTCTGTGCAGTTATTTTAGTTTTTAAGGACTGGAAACTGTTGAGATATTGCTTTTTCCAAAATCCTAACTAAGGCAGTCAGTCTGGGCACATTTGGTTGGCTACATTGACTGGTATGTATTTAGAAGCCCAAATCCAATTCAGTTTTGGCACTTAGCAGACTAGCATCTGATGCCTGACCCAAGTTTTCAACATGATAATGTTGAGGACTGGATTTCACAGGGCAGGGAGTCAGTGCTGTGACATTTGAAACAATGCCTCTGAGCTGCAGTAATTAGTTGTAATTTTTGTAATATGTTCCTTCACCTTAGCTCTACGCTTGGCAGTTGAAATCCCATTTCAGACCTTTAAATATTCATTTACAGACTTGATTTCCAAGCTTGTCGAGCTGGGTTTCTGCCCTTTTCTCACAGCGCATTGCTGAATATAATTCACAAAATGAAATAATGGTGCTGGAAATTAATGTAGTTAAAATGCAGCACTGTCATTATTGGACAGAGCTTATAAAGGTAAAAGAAAACATTACTTGAAACCAATTATAATGGATGGTTTTCCAGAATACAAAAATGTATAAGCTCTCAGCATAAGGATGTCAAAAAGCATTGTCCATCTCCAGGTTCAATCACTTGTTCTAGAGTCACAAATGTGTCTAAATCAAGTATGCTAATGAATATTATTGATGAATCAGTGTGTTGAATTCTCCTATTTTTTAGAAAACTTATCTTCCAGGTGATTCGAGTTGGATGTTAACTTTTCTCATGCAATCCTCTGCTCTTCAGCTGACCAGCTCATGCACTCAGGTGGCTGGAGAGGTGGCTATGCTCACTGTTGTTTGTGACCTTCACACCATGCACGTAATGTAGGTAAAGCTCAGCTCCACAGCACTTCAGACACTGCAAGCCAAGAATGATCCTTCACTCTGTGGTGGTCAACCTTGAGGACAAGGCATAGGAAGGGAAAGCTTCCATACTTGGGGTGGCACATGGTTAGCATTGCTGCCTCACAGTGCCAGGGGCCGGGGTATGATTCCAGCCTCAGGTGATTGTCTGTGTGGAGTTTGCACATTCTCCCCGTGTCTGTGTGGGTTTCCTCCGGGTGCTCCAGTTTTCTTCCACAATCTAGCTCATCCAACTACATTCATCTCGCTTGATGTATCTTCTTGTCTCATTCTTGACAGGATCGAGATGGTGGGTTGGCTGATAGTTGATACCCCATCCTGTATAAGGCAAAATTCCTGGAGGGGCCAGAAAGGATTGAGCCTGCTCATGTGGAAGTGTAGAAAGCTATATATCCATCCAGCTTAGTAAGCTTCATTGTACTGCTCTCCCATTGCCATCAGTGTTGTCATTCTTAAGATGGTCAAGCTTTGACCTGTACTGCACAACTAATGGTGTCTCTTTTTTTATCATGCAGGCACCAGTGGCACCAGCTCAAAGATTTTCACCCCTTTGTGACTTTCTTTTGTCCAGATTAGACTCAGGATCCCAATCTGGTCAGTCCATTACTGAGATGCTCCACAGTCAGTTGAAGAGGAAACTTCCCATTCACTGGCACTCAGAGGGTTGTTGTAGGCAGAGGATGATCCCATAGTTTTTGTCATTATGATACATTGTGCAAGTATACAGACACAGACTGGAAAAGCAGACAGCTTTGTCAGGGACACCTGGTAAACTAGATTGGAGGTTGAAGGTGTTCCTTATTGCTATTCGTACCACGCTGCATTCTTCTGTGTTAGAACATGCAGGAAAATGGTGGTGATAGTGAAACTGGGTGAAGCCAGTGACCTGTGCCACCTAGTAACTGCTTTGACATTCTTGTTAGGAATTGGTGCCATCTCATTTGTCAGGGAAAGACAGGGGAATAAGGAGCTGCACAGAAATGAGGTAAGATTTGCTAAGAATGAAATGCAAATACATGGAGATAAAGTAAATACCACTCACTAATGGGATTAAGATCTAGCCTCTTAAACCTTAGGGCAGAGATTTGGGATTTTTTTCCCAACTTTGGGAATCTGGCTTCTTGTATGTTTGCTGTTTTCCAATGTTTATGCCACTGAAGGTCTGGAAATATTCCAACTTGTGTTCTTTTGCAACAATTACACAGCTTCCTAATCTCAGTTTCCTGATACCAGCTTTCCAATTCCTAGATATTTTAAAACAACTAAAATATTTCAAAACTGTACACTATTGTTCAGTACTGTAAATTGTAACTGCAATGTGTTTCATGTTGCTAATACAGAATCCAGGCCAAGAGTATTCCTGAATCTTCTCCCAGTAGACTAATAAATAAGACTAAATAATTACTGTCAAAGAGTATGAAGATTTAGACTTAATTTACAAGTTTAGGACCTCAGTTAAACTAGCAGGACCATCATGCAGATTTTATTACATCCAGTTGTTCCTAGATTAAAGTGTGACCATTCTCATTAACAATTTAGAATGTGAAACTCATGCCCATTCACAGTTTAACGTATTCATAGCTATTCCCCTTTAATCTTTCCCACTTCTTCATATCATTTTCTGTAATTACACTTGTCTTCTTAGTATCCTCGCTTTCTCTTTTTGAGTTTACTATCGAGATTCTTTACAAGAACACCAGGAGGCCATTCAGCCCGTTGTGAGCAAGCAGCTCTTTGCAAGTTAAGCTCAGCTGAAACCATCCTTACTCCCTTTCTCTTGCAGTCCATCACTTTTTTCTTCTCTTTAGGTGTTTAGAATTAGAAGTAAAATTGGAATTAGAATTAGGATTAGAATTAGAATTAGCTTTATTGTCACATGTACTCACATGGATACAGTGAAAAGTTTACAAGTTACCAGTTATGGAGCCATCTTTGTACCAAGGTAGCTCGGTACAGATTCTTAAGTACAAATTCTGAGGGAAACATATAGAAGAATAAAGAAGTAAAACGTCCAGCAGTAAATTAGAATAATAGAGAAATAAGAGTTCAGAATAACAATCCTTCCAAGATGTCGGGCTTCAATTTGAGGTCAGGTGCCGAGTCCACACCTTTTGAAAACTCTGCTTGTATCTGGCCCCCTTACAATCTAGGTATTCCAGACCACGCTGAGTAAGAATAAGGAAAAGCAATTAAAAATATAAGATACGGCTACAAGGGGATACAGGGATAGAGGGTCCTGGGGTGTTTGTCAACAGTTCTTTGGAGGTGGCAGGGCAGGTTGAGATGGCGATTACAGAAACTATCATGTTTTCATATGGATTTGAAGCCTTAAAGAGGATGCTGTAATGATTTATGGGAATGGTACCAGTGATGAGGAAGTTCAGTTACGACAGTAGATTGAGGAAGCTGGTGTTGTTCTCCTCAGAGAAGAGACAGTTGAGGGGACATTTGATAGAGGGTGACAGAGGGAGAGAGGGTGATAGATGGGGAATGAGAGTGAGCGAAGCAGCTGAAACCATCCTTACTCCCTTTCTCCCTTTCACCCTGAGAGACAGGGTGACCCAGAGAGAGTGGGTGACTGAGACAGCCAGGGCAACAGAGCAAAGAGAGAGTGGGTGACACAGAGAGAGAATGGGCGACAGAGCAAGAGGATGAGAGAGAGGGCAAGAGAGAAGGTGAGAGGGAGGGCAAGAGCTGGGGGAGAGTGATTTAAATTGAATGGGAGAAGAACCAAAGGTGACATATTTCTTCCTTAGTTCTACCACTCATGATTTGAGAAAATATGAACATGGTGACAAATTGTAAAATAAATTGAAATGCAGGTTTGTTTCTGGTACAAGTACCTAGCGTTTGACAACAATTTTATCTATTGACCTGAAATATTAGGATAGTTTTGTTAAGTGCATATTTCACCACAAGCTCAAGGGCTATCTCTTCAATACTGTGATCAGTCTTAAGGAACACAGGGCTGGAAACTGTAGTCATGTTTTCCTCTCCATTCTCTGTAAGAAGTACTGTTCTTGCTGGAAGTGGAAGATTTATGGCCAAATTGACATAAGGACTAATGCAGCCTTTGTTTGAGAGAGAACCTAACCATGAGGGTCCCACTATCAGTGAGAAATGATGAAATCTGTCCATAAGTAAACTGCCATGGTATTGATTACAGAGAGAAACACATCAAAGATTAGTTAGTTCTACTGCCAGTCGTCTACTATTCTTTCAGCCATTTGATTCCTCTCTCTATAATTTTTCAATGATTCCTTCCTTCTCATCTTTCTTTCCTAGCTCTCCCTCCTTCCTTACAGTATTCCTCTATCTAATATCAAATGGAATAAGTAAATTCTTGGATACATTTGGTTATTTTTGTTTAGGAAATACTGTCTGATAGAGTATGAGAGTTGGGGGAAACAATGTGGTCATTTACAGAAAGATGGAAATGCTCATTCAGGGACACAGTTGAGGGTTTTCCCATAGTGCAGTAATTATTTGGAACATTATTATTCACAAATGAAGAAAACAATAAATCATTTGTTATAGTTTTCTCTCTGGGGATAGTTACGAATTCACCAAGATGTGAAAGCTCACTTGTATGAACATGTACGAAAATGTAAAGGTTAGTGTGTCGGAGCATGAAGAGTTAACTCTGTCATTACAAATGATATGCTTGCAATCCGTGTGAATGAATTTAAATTATAATTTTTAATGAGGCATAGCCGCAACTACAAGCTTTTGCCCATCTTCATGTGGGCCCGTAATTGACAGCAATAATGGAGATAATATCTCATCTAAGTTAATGAAATTCTAGAAAGGGCCAGCTCATCAGCTAAATGACCTCTGTACTAAGTATCGAACTGCGTGGACATAAAGCAATGATGTTTAAAATCAATGCATTCTGTTAAGCCAGAGCTTGGAATAAGATGGTTTTGTTGAAGAGTCACTTGACTCAAAAGGTTACCTCTGTTTTTTCTCTTCACAGATGCAACCAGACTTGCTAAGTTTCTCCAGCATTTTCTGTTTTTGTTTCAGATCTCCAGTATCTGCAGCTCTGATGAAGAGTCATCTAGACTCAAAACATTAACTTGCTCTCTCTCCATGGATGATGCCTGACTCGCTGTGATTTCCAGCACTTTTTTGTATTCAGCACAGACTCCAGCATCTGCAGCAATTTGCTCCTTACCTCCAGCCCTCTGTTTTGTTGTATCAGAGTGAGGGGACATGGTAGGGACATGATTACAGATGCAATCTCTGTCTGTTTGAGCTGGCTTCTGCTCTGACAATAAGATACTGCTACCATGGAGGATTATGGATTGAGAATATAGGCTTTAGGTTTACTCTTCTTCACCTGCCATTCAGGTGAGACAGAGAGAGAGAGAGACAGACAGAGAATTGTGTATTATGTTTAATCTATTTTGCTTATATAAGGAAAGATATACTGACATTGGAGGCAGTCCAGAGAAGACTAACAAGATTGATCCTGGATATGGAGGGACAGTTTTATGAGGAGAGGTTGAGTGGGTTAGGGCTGTACTCAATTTAGAAGAATGAGGGTTGGCCTGTTTGAAATAAACAAGGTTTGTAGAGAACTTGATACGGTAGATGCAGAAACATTGTTTTCCCCGGCTGGGAGAGTCTAGGACCAGAGGGCATAATCTCAGAATAAAGAGTCACCTATTTCAGACAAGAGATAACAAGAAATTTCTTTTCTCAGAGAGTAGTGAATCGGTGGAATTCTTTACCACGGAGAGCTGTTGAGGCTGCATCATTAAACACATTCAGGTCTGAGATGGACAGATTTTTTTACAAAAGGGAAACGAGGGTTTTGGGGGATATTCAGGGAAGTGGAGTTGTGGATCACCAGATCAGCTATGATCTCAATGAATGGTAGAGTGGACTCAATGGGCTGAATGACCTATTTCTGCTCCTACATCTAATGGTGTGTCTCAGAGCCATGCAGTAATGACACTAGTTTTGAAATGTGTGGCAGGTTTTATTCACAAAGCTTCAAAACATCTGCTGCATACAATTTCTCAAGCTTCCAGCTCTTTCTCCAGTTTGATTAAGTTTCCACCAGTCTTAGCCAATCAATCACAGTGAGCAGCAATAGTAAACAGACTCACATAATCAAACACAGAATAGTTAAACGGCCGGGCTCCCACTGTCACTCCAATGGGTGATGTGTAGTGACAGGTAGGCAGCGTGGGCCTCAAACACTGCCTGGAGCACTGTTCCCTTGGTCAGACATTGGCTGTCGCTAGGCAGCTGGCCTGGTCCTATCTCTCTGGGGTTCCACAGTTACCCTTTAAGATGAGATGCTAACAGGCCTTTAATTCACTTTAGTGAATCAATTCACCAAGGCTCATTATGTAACACCTTTCAGACTGATGACAGATACCAGCAAATCTAGAAGCTCAAGGGCAGCAGATACATGGGCACACCAGCACCTTCAGGTTCTTCTGCAAGCTTCTCACTGTCCTGACTTGGAAATATATTGCCATTCCTTCAGTGTTGCCATGTCATAATCTGTCAGATTCCCAAACAACATTTTGTGTCTACCTACAACAAACATTGCAAATGGTCCATAGCAACTCTAGAAGGCAGGTCACCACCAGCTTCTCAAGAGCAGCTTATGATGCACGGTAAAGGCTAAAGCCCACAGACCATGAATATTTATTTTAAAAGTTACTTATTGCCTATGGTCAATTTGCTCTGCTGATCTCCAGACTATTTTCAGGAAAATGGCCAAGAACAGGAAAAGGCTGCCATATTGGCAAGTGGCCAGCAATGCAGGTTTAGCATTTCCTTTCCCTGTCTCCATATCCACCTCAAGTGGTCGCAGATATTGGGAACATAATTCAATGACCTCTCACACGCCACACAATAAAAAGAATAGGGTTTGGAATTTCACGATTCTTGCATATTTCAAAGCGGAAATTCTTAACAACCAGTGGACAAGTGGAGAGGGGGAGAAAATATTGGCTCATGATACCAGAAAAGTTGCTGAATTTCTGGAGGTGCAACCCGTAATCACATTCGCCTCAAAATATTTGAGCCAATATTATCAAAATATCAATGAGGCTAATACAATTACGGTTGCACCTCCCTTAATCCAGCAATCTTTCTGGTAATCTCTGTGGGCCTGGCATATTCTGCCAATAGGAAACCACAGTACTTTTAATTTTCCAATAAAGGTGTACATCTTGTGGCTTTCTGACAGTTAAGGAAATCAGCAATACATCCTCTAAAATAAAAGCTTTCCATCACATTCGTGGGCGGCACGGTGGCACAGTGGTTAGCACTGCTGCCTCGCAGCGCCAGAGACCCGGGTTCAGTTCCCGACTCAGGCGACTGACTGTGTGGAGTTTGCACGTTCTCCCCGTGTCTGCGTGGGTTTCCTCCGGGGGCTCCGGTTTCCTCCCACAGTCCAAAGATGTGCAAGTCAGGTGAATTGGCCATGCTAAATTGCCGGTAGTGTTAGGTATAGGGGTAAATGTAGGGGTATGGGTGGGTTACGCTTCGGCAGGTCGGTGTGGACTTGTTGGGCCGAAGGGCCTGTTTCCACACTGTAAGTAATCTAATCTAATCACATTTTAGATTGCAAAGCACTTTCTGAACATGTTTAACATCTCCCACACTGACCCTGACAGGTGACCTCCTGTGTCTGGCAAAAACCAGGCCCTGAGGCTACTTGTGTTTTCAACATTGCTGTGTAGTCCAGAACTTAAATAATGCTCAAAGTACTGCAGATGCAGTAAATGCAATAAATGCTCTACTGATCTCCAGACTATTTTCAGGAAAATGGCCAAGAATAGGATGAGGCTATCATAGTGGCAAGTGACCAGACTTTCCCTGTCTCCATATCCACCTCAAGTGGTAACAAAAATCTTTCCCTGGCTGCAGATATTGGGAATATAATTCAATGACCTCTCACACTCCACACAATAAAAAGAATAGGGTTTGACAGTTCACAATTCTTGCATATTTCAAGGTGGAAATTCTTAACAACGAGTGAACAAATGGAGAAGGGGAGAAAATAAATGCAGTACAGAAAATGCTGGAAATGCCCAGCAGTTCAGTCTACACTTATGGAAGGGTAATCCTACATCAGAATGAGAATGCTGAATACTTCCAAGCATTTTCTGCTTTTACTTAAATGTAATTGTCTTATTTATAGTGTCATAGAGTCATAGAGCTGTACAGCTCAGAAACAGACCCTTTGGTCTAACTCGTCCATGCCGACCAGATATCCTAAATTAATCTAGTCCCATTTGCCAGCATTTGGCCCATATCCCTCTTAGTCCTTCCTATTCATATACCCATCAAGATGCCTTTTAAATGTTGTATTTGTACCAGCCTGCACCACTTCCTCTCATCCCACACACACACACCACTCTCTGCATGAAAACATTGCCCCTTAAGTTCCTTTCAAATCTTTCTCCTCTTAACTTGAACCCATGCCCTCTAGTTTTGGACTCCCCTACCCTGGGAAAAAGACCTTGACTATTTACCCTATCCATGGCCCTCATGATTCTATAAATAAGATCACCCCTCAGCACTGATACTCGAGGGAAAACAACCCCAGCCTGTTCAGCCTCTCCCTATAGCTCAAACCTTCCAACCCTGGCAACATCCTTGTAAATCTTTTTTGTACCTTTTAAATTTTTTCAACATCATTCCTATCCTAGGGAGGCCAGAATTGAATTCAATGAAGTATTCCAAAAGTGACCTAACCAATGTTCTGTACAGCTGCAACATGACTCCCAACTCCTATACATAATGCACTGATCAATAAAGGCAAGCATTCCAAATGCATTCTTCACTCCCCAGTCTCCCTGCAACTCCACGTTCAAGGAAATAAGAACTTGCACTTCAAAGTCTGTTTGTTTAACAACACTCCCCAGGACCTTACCATTAAGTCTTGCCCAGATTTGCCTTTCCAAAATGCAGCATCTCACATTTATCTAAATTAAACTCCATCTGCCACTCCTCGGCCCATCACACTCTCAGCTTTGAGAAAATCCCCTCTTGTGACATAGCTCATTCTTGAAATGAATGGATTGCTGTACCAACACTACAATTATGAGTTAATCTTGCAACAAAGAACTAAACATTCCGATTAAAGTACCTTTTTTATAAATAGTAGAAATGTTCAGTAATATCAAGCAACATTTCTAATGGCAAAAGTAATCTATTACAGGTTTGCTTCAAGTTTAAATTATTGCTGGATATTTTGAAAATATAGATTTCTTAAAATTCCATGCCAAACAATATTTAAAAGCTTAGATGTGTGGGACGAGTCTACTTTATGACAAATGCATAAAGGTACTTTGTTGCTGCAAAAAGTGGTCTAATATCTCCAAACGAATTCAGAAAGGAAGAGCAGAAGAACAACTCTCCAATAAAATCTTTTCATTAGTGCTGTCACTCT
Organism: Chiloscyllium plagiosum; assembly: GCF_004010195.1. Lineage (NCBI taxonomy): Eukaryota > Metazoa > Chordata > Chondrichthyes > Orectolobiformes > Hemiscylliidae > Chiloscyllium > Chiloscyllium plagiosum. The sequence goes on from NC_057733.1 coordinate 11,315,538, forward strand.
CAAAGTCTTTTATTTGCCGAGTATCCATTTCTATTACATTACTCAATACTTGTAAGATTAGTCATTTGCTTTGAGTCTCCTTCAAGGACTGGGCTTCTTCTCATCGCTTCTGAAAGTAAATGTCATCCTGAGATCTTATTACAGCTAAAATATATCCTTTGGTGCAAAACGTTAGAAGTGAGCCAGCCCACAGTTTGTTGTTTTGATACAAACTGTAATGTAATAAGTCATTTTACTCTGCTAATCAGTTTGAATGCCCTAGAAGAATTAGACAGAATGAAAGTATCTCTAACTAATCTCAAGGACACAGCTGCGACCCACCAGCTTGCGCTAGCTCTTAATCAAGACAAACTGTGGCTTGCTGCCCTGTGATGGGAGCGATTACTGTTGCCCCGAGAGACTGTTGCCTGTTGAATGCGTTCCATCTCCTATCAAGGCTTTTCATCTTGCGTCTCGCAAGATCGAATGCATGATAAATGACTCCAACACATCAGTGGAAAATAACTTGGCCATTTGAATAGCTGCGATGGGCAGAGACCAGAAAGACAGGTGAAATTAGCTCGTGGTGTCAACGGGGACTGTCTGACAGCACTCTCGCCATGCAGCCAGAATGTGTTGGGCTCAAGTCCCACTCCTGCCATGTACAATCCAGGCTGGCATGAAAGGGTGGCTCTTGGTGCAATTTGGGATGTTCTCTCGTTTTTTTATTTTGGATGAGATTTTAAATTGAGACCCCATCTGTTCGCACAGTTAAATGTAAGATCCCATGGCTCATTTAGAAGATTAGCAAGGGAATTATCCCCGCTATCTTGCCCTGGTTGAATATTAAAACAAAATGATTTTCTTGAAATGAAATGCTTTTCTGTTTTGAGACTTGATTGTGAATAAATTGGGCCCCATATTATGGCAGTGAGTATTGTTCAGAAGTACTTCATTGGAGTAAAGCTGAGGGATAGACCAACATCATGATGTTACATAAATGTAATGTTTAATTATTTTTCTATCGTTCTCAGAATTACAATAAGCAAGTATAATTATAACCACTTGGGATGAGATTGGGTTAGTTTCATTAACATGAATCTGAGAATCTAAATAGTTGGTTTTCATTAATTAATAAAATGTTATTTTCATTTCAGAAATACATCCAGTGCTCAGTAAATATGTAAACCTAAATGTCTATAAAATAATATGACTTAAATTTCCACTTGCTTCTAATATATCAATTCAAAATGATTATTGTGTAGCAGAGGGATTTCAGGACAATGTTGTCACTTAGATGAAACATTAATGTAGAATAATATGCAAGTTTAATTTGAGAAATTTATGGAAGTTATCTAACTTCATTCAGTATGCTTAATGTTCTCCCATTGTTCAGTGAAACTTTAGCTCCAGCTGGGTTAGTCTCACTAGGTTTACTGAGGGAGGGCCAGTTTGCCAAATGCAGGGGATCTGCTGCTGGCTCAAAGAGAAATTTTGAAGAGTCATTAACATGGAAACATGAATATCCCAATTACTAAACTGACTCAGTTGTCTCATTAATGCAGCCATTTTATTCCTTGGAGGAAAACAATGCATTTATGTAGGCCCTTAATCTCAAAACATTCCAAAACACTGTTGTCTTGTGAAGTTCAGTTACTGCTGTCATCACAGAATGGTTACAGTATAGAAGGGGGCCGTTCATTCTATACTGGCTCTCTGAAGGAGCAATAAACCCAATGCGATTCTCTGGCCTTCTCCCCATGGCTTTGAACATTCTTTCTTTACCAAGTAACAATTCAATTTCCTCTTCAATACCCGGGTTAAATGTACATCCATCTTACTCTTAGGAAGTGGATTCCAATTTACAACTACTCACTGAGTTAAATAGTTTTCTTTGTATATTTTTTGCATTATTTTGGCCAATTGCTTCACATCTGTGACCTTTTATTTTTGAGGTGTCAACTCAGTTCCAACAGGTTTTCCTTGTTTACTCTCTCCAGTGCCTTTGTGATTTTGTAAACTTGCATTTAACCTCTTCTCAACCTTATTTTTACCAGAGAAATTGGTTTCAATTTTTCCAATCCATACTCTCGCCTGGAATGTACACAATGGCTGGCATTTTATAAATAGCAAGCTCCCACAGATAACAACGCTGTGGTGGCAAAATAATTTGTGTTATAGTAAAGAGATACTGATTGAGGCATAAATATTGGCTCAGCAGTTAACACCGCTGCCACACAGCACCAGGGACTCAGATTTGATTCCACCTTCGGGCAAATGCCTGTGTAGAGTTTGCACATACTCCCAGGGTTTCCTCCGGGTGCTCTGGTTTCCTCCTACAGTCCAAAGATGTGCAGGTTAGGTGTAGTGGACGACCTAAATTGCCCAAAGTGTCTAGGGATTTGCAGACTAGGTAGGTTGTGGAATTGTGTGAAACAGATAGCTGCATGATGGGAAAATTGGCCAACCCCTGGTTGTAGCATACCCTTTGACAGTCCTTCGTATGACCCCAAAGCTGCCTGACACAACACAAGTTAACACAATAACAAAGATCAAAGCATTACTAACCGTGGCCGGTCTTTAAGCAGGCTGAGTCCACATAAGTCATTAACCTTGGTAGACCTCGTCAGAGCTTGATCAGTCTGGATCCAAATATATCTTAGAATACTGACTTAATCCAAATAAGGACATTCCACAAAAATCCTGTTGGCCCTCTACAAGGATGAAATTAGGAATGTGACGCCAGGTTTTGAGGGTCAACATGATAAAAGCTCTGAAATAATAACCCAGATCATAATTCAATGTACCAGTCAAATGGATGACTAACCTGTAGTGATTGTTGTTGATAGCCATTAATAAGTTTTAAATATAAGTATTCCTGTTTTTCTCTCTGTAAGCATGAACTTGAGAGAGAAATAGTGAGCAGCTCTCTCTCCTCCAAGTTTAGCCAGCCGCATGCAGTTCTACTGTCAATAAAGACCTATTGGTGTCAGAACAAACTGTGCTGAATTATTTTGTTAAGTATTGTTGATTTTAGCTCTCATAGTCCTGCAGCTATGTTTTTTAACGGACGAGAAGGTTAGCCGTGGGAAATACAGGGTTACAGGGATAGGGTAGTGGGATGAGTCTTCAGAGGGTCAGTGTGGTCTTGATGGATCAAATGACCTGCTTCCATACTGTAGGGAATTCTATGATTCAAATTCCTCTTCACTACTTCAAAATACTGGCAAAGAAAGAAGACGCACTTGAATTTTTGCAATGGCAACAACACTCCCCAATAAAAATGCCATCTACCATTTTTGTAATTTGGAGGTGCCAGTGTTGGACTGGGGTGGACAAAGATAAAACTAACACAACACCAAGTTATAGTCCAACAGATTTATTTGGAAGCACTAGCTTTTGGAGTGCTCTCCTTCATCAACCACCTGATGAAGGAGCAGCGCTCCGAAATCTAGTGCTTCCAAATAAACCTGTTGGACTATAACTTTGTATCGTGTGATTTTTAACCGTTTTAGTAGTGTGCGGATAATGGAGGTTGGTTCCACATTTCACATCCATGATGCATGGAGGCTGCTGCCCACTTCAAACTGCAGTCGCCTGATGACATATCCGATTTTCATTAGACAGGAATAGGAATGGGAAATAGGATGTCTGCAAATTAGACCTGGTGGGAGCAGGTCGAAATTGTGCAGGAATGCTCATCCATGGAGGGTACTCCATTAAGTATGTTCCTGCAAAACATTGGCAAGAGGTCCTTTAACAGAGGTCAGGTATCCTTTAGCTGTGGTTAGTTGGCCTCTGAGAGATGTAAAAGTAGACACGAATGTGTGTAAAAAGCGTACCCACTCGTCGGAACTGTCTGCTTCATTGGAAATTGAAAACTCAAAAAACACTGTCAAAGACTCCCGTGAAAAGCAACTGTTAGGAGGAGTTCTCCAGCTGTCAAGTACTTATAAATTCTTCTTCTAAACATCTGGAAAACCAATTGGTTGTTAAACAAAATAATTCCTTGCGAATTTACCTTGTTGACATAATTCTGAGAGATATCATGACTAGTGCTACATGTCTGATGTCACAAATGCCCATCTTCACAGTGGAGTAAGTGACGTTCTACAGCTAGATTGACAGTTCCAAGTGGTTATAAAAAACATTGAAGTGGGACTATGAATTCTAATGTTAACCATTTTTAAAAAAATAATGAATTAAAGGAAGTGACATGAGGAAAATGAGTTTTTATCAAAGCGTGTTTTTTTTTTGTAAAACGGTCAACACTCGGAATGTCTCACTGTCTTATCTCGACTCAGTACAGGTTCTGAGGTCTGGCTGTGGGGATACCAGATGAGTCAGTATGGTAGATGTAAAGGTATGTGGATTGGCTTAAAGTAAAAACAATGACTGCAGATGCTGGAAACCAGAGTCTAGATTAGAGTGGTGCTGGAAAAACACAGCAGTTCAGGCAGCATCCGAGGAGCAGTAAAATCGACGTTTCGGGCAAAAGCCCGAATAAAGGTATTCCTGATAAAGGGCTTTTGCCCGAAACGTCGATTTTACTGCTTCTCGGATGCTGCCTGAACTGCTGTGTTTTTCCAGCACTACTCTAATCTAGATTGGCATAAAGTGGCATTAAGCAAGTATAGGGACAATAAAGAGCCAATGGGAATGGATATCGTGACATAGGGTGGCATATAGATGCAAAGGACCAGTGTGAGTAAGGCTGAAGATATGAGATAGTATGGGTTGGCATGGGTGGGGCATGGAAGAGCTATATTATTTCATTGCGAGCTTTGAACCTTTGACAACATGCCAGTGCACTAAGGCAGGATTGGCAACAAGCCTGACTCAAAGCCTAGCAGCCTCTGACCTCATTCCCTTTGATGACACCCAGAAACCTTGCTGCCCACATTACCCCGGCAGGAAATGACATTGGGGACGGTGGTCTGGTCTACAGAGCAGGAATTGGACCAAAAGGCTATGCCCTCATTTACTACCTCGTCTGAAAGACAGCACCTCTGACAGTGCAAGACTTGCCCAGCAGTATAATTGTGTATCAGATTTATAACTCTGCAATGTTTTGACTCTAGGTGAATGCTACAGTGACTGTCATCATCAGAATTCACAGAACAGCATGGAATATTTGTAGTGGATTAAATAGCAACCTTCTTTTCAAAATCATCTGTGAGAAATATCCCTGTACACTGTGAGTATCAGCTACCATTACCATTGATAACAGACAGAATCAGCTCTTACTGACTAATTCATTATCTTGTCACTGCGCCTGTTCTTGAAGAAGGGACAGAGGCTGGGTGTAAGGAGGTCACCTGTCAGTAATAGCAGCACTGGGGAGGATATTTAATTAAACGGAAATGTCAAATCCATTCAAACAGATTTCAAATAGAAAATATTGTGACCCCTGAAATAGTTAATGTCTTATTATCAAAGAAAGTCAGCACTTTTATCAGGAGTTCTGCTGCCATTCAAATAGAACGTTAGGTTCTACACCTGTCACTACTGAGAGCAGAGACATCTGCAACATAGGAGCATAGATAAATACAAAAAGACATCAAGTACTTTGGAAAGCAAATAGGATGTTTTTGTTTATTTCAAAAGAAATGGAAAACAAAAGTAGAGTTATGCTTCCATTATACAGGTATTTATAAGACCACATTGAGTCATACAGCACAGGAACAGACCCTTCGGTCCAACTTGTCCATGCCGAACATAATCCCAAATTAAACTAATCCCACCTACCTATGTTTGGCCGTATCCTTCCAAACCTTTCCTATTCATGTTGTTATCTAAATGTCTTTTAAATGTTGTAATTGTACCCCCATCCACCACTTCCTCAGGAAGTTCTTTCCACATGCGAATCACCTTCTGTAAAATATTTGTCCCCATGTCTCTTTAAATCTCTCACTTCACACCTTGAAAATGTGCCCCTAAGTCTTGAAATCCCTCATCCGAGGGAAAAGATAAACTACCAATAACTCCATCTGTACCCCTCACTATTTTATAAACTTCTGTAAGGTCTCCTCTCTACCTCCTATGCTCATTTGGAGTACTGTGTATAATACTGGTCTTCCAATTTAGGGAATGATATAAATGTATCGGAGGAAGTTCCAAGAAGACTTGCTGAACTAATACATGGAATGGACAATTGTCTTGTGATGAAATAGTTGACAGGCAAGGTTTGTATCCATTGGAACTTTAAAGAGTAAGAGGTGACTTGATTAAAAAACATAGGATCCTGAGGGGACATGACAGTGTGCATGTTTCCTTTGGTTGGAGAATTGAGAACAGCAGATCACTCCTTAAACATTATAAGGAGAAAGTGAGGACTGCAGATGCTGGAGATCAGAGCTGATAATGTGTTGCTGGAAAATCACAGCAGGTCAGGCAGCATCCAAGGAGCAGGAGAATCGACGTTTCGGGCATGAGCCCTTCTACAGGAAGGACTCTCCTGAAGAAGGGCTCATGCCTGAAACGTCGATTCTCCTGCTCCTTGGATGCTGCCTGACCTGCTGCGCTTTTCCAGCAACACATTATCAGCACTTAAACATTATAAGTCAACCATTTAAGACAGAAACAAAAGGTTTTCCATTCAGAAAGTTGTGAATCTTTGGAGCTCCCTTCCTCAAGAGACAGATGCAAAGTCATTGGATTTTATGAAGGGAGAGGTAGATTCAGAATAAGCAAAGGCGTGAATGGTTACTGGGGGTAAGGGGGAATTTGGATTAAACTCTGACAGGTTCTGAGCTTATTGAATGATGGAACAGACTGGAGGAGCCAAGTGACCTACCCCGGCTTCTAATTTGAATGTTCATATCCTTTCACACAAAATCTAGAGATACAAGTAACCACAGTGATGAATGCAACAGTGACTTTTTGTTTGTGTTGATCAGTTATAACAGCAGCAATAGATAGCAGCAATACAACAGACAATAGAAAAGGAATCAGAAAAACAGTGGAACAGCTCTTTCAGCCCATCAAGCTTATCCTTTCCAATAGCCCACGAAAAATTTCCGGTAGCTCCCACATTCTACGTTTTTTGAAAAAGATGAGTAGCTGCAGACAGTTAAGAATATTCATGGATGGTTAAACAAATCAGCGAGGATATCATTGTAACGTGATTTTTCTTTTTACCTACCATCCCTGAGCGGCATCAGCAATGTTGAAGGTGAAAGCCAGCATGGATTTCTGGCTTCAGCATGGACTCAAACTCCCAGACTCAGCATGGACTTGGATTCCTAGCCTCTGTGTGGATTCGGACTCCCGGCCTCAGTGTGGACTGGACCTCAGCCTCAGCGTGGACTCAGACTCTGGCCTCAGCACAGACTTGAACTCCCGAACTCAGCATGGATTCAAACTCCCAGCCTCAGCATGGATTTGGAAACCCGGCCTCAGTATGGACTCAGACTCCCAGCATCAGCGTGGACTCAGACTCCGGCCTCAGCACAGACTTGAGCTCCCGGCCTCAGCATGGACTCAAACTCACGGCCTCGGCACGGATTCAGACTCCCAGCCTCAGTGTGGACTCAATCTCGTGGCCTCAGTGTGGACTCAGACTCCCAGCCTCAGTGTGGACTCAAACCCCCGGCCTCAGCGTGGACTCAGACTCCCGGCCTCAGTGTGGATTTGATCTCCCAGCCTCAACATGGATTTGATCTCCCAGCCTCAGCGTGGATTCAAACTCCCAGCCTCAGCGTGGACGCAGACTCCCGGCCTCAGCGTGGACTCAATCTTGTGGCCTCAGTGTGGACTCAGACTCCCAGCCTCAGTGTGGACTCAAACCCTCAGCCTCAGTGTGGACTCAATCTCCCGGCCTCAGTGTGGACTCAGACTCCCAGCCTCAGTGTGGATTTGATCTCCCAGCCTCAACATGGATTTGATCTCCCAGCCTCAGCGTGGATTCAAACTCCCAGCCTCCGTGTGGACACAGACTCCCGGCCTCAGTGTGGACTCAATCTTGTGGCCTCAGCGTGGACTCAGACTCCCGGCCTCAGCGTGGACTCAATCTCCCGGCCTCAGTGTGGACTCAGACTCCCGGCCTCAGCATAGATTTGATCTCCCAGCCTCAGCGTGGACTCAAACTCCCAGCCTCCGTGTGGACTCAGACTTCCGGCCTCCGTGTGGACTCGATCTCGCGGCCTCAGTGTGGACTCAGACTCCCGGCCTCAGCGTGGACACAGATTCCTGGCCTCAGCAGGGGCTCAAACCCGTGTCACTCCCAGCCTCAAGGTGCAGTCTCGGTTGCTATTCTGAACTTTTATTTCTCAATTATTCCAAATGATTGCAGGACTTTTTATTTCTATACTTTTCTAATATTTTTTCCCTAATAATTTGTACTTAACATTCTCTGCCTAGGTATCTTGACACCTAAGATGGTGCCCTCAGTGGTGACTTGTAAACTCTTCACTGTATGTTTGTGAGTACGTGTGACAATAATGCTAATTCTAATTCTAATTCCAATAATTTCTACAATTAGCACAATCCTGGTTTTCAAAATTATATGAATAGACAATGAAGGAAGACAGATTCTTAGAAAGCATTGAATAGAAGGCAATTATTATTCGTGCAGTCAAGCTCCATAAACTGAGGGACAGGAATTTATTGTGCAGGAGTTTGAGCAGAAACTGCAAAGTATTTACAGTCATTCTTACTGGTTTGAGAAGCTACAGGTAGAGCACAGTAAAACAGTTGTGCACATCTTTTGAAGCTTGTGACACTGAATTACAAGGGACAGAGACTTAAGAGAATGTCATGTTGTTTGAGATGCATTTCAAACTCACAATGTCAATAAAGTTATTGGTCACCTTCTTGTTTTTGCTACTTGCTTAGTCTAAATAACATTGTCGAGAAGGAGTTGCTGTCAGTGGAAGGAGATGAGGGGCCAGTGAGAGAGCACCACAGACACAGAGTAAGACACAAACACACCAGATGTGGTAATGGCCAGATAATGAGTGAAATAGCCTCCATTCCCCTGGCTGATTCCATTGACGATCTTGTCTTCTTTTGAGTGGTTTTGCTATCATAGGTAGTGGGCCGCAGGGATATTTGAGACCTCGGTGATTCCTGCCCTTTTCTACATTGCCCTAGACCGAGGTAAAGGTTCTTGTCTGTTACAACCAGAGCAGTCAGTGGAATCAATGGTGACAGTGGAAGGGCTAGAACATTGAAGCATTGGCTTGTTACAGATGGAAGATAATTTGGGAAGACAACTGTGATTCCATTAAGGAAGGTAACAGACAACCACCTCAAGAATTCTTTCTTATTCTCATATTGATCACTGGAAGTGAAAATAGGAATCTCTTACAACAGGAAAGTGCAGGACCATGCAGTATGGAGAACTCACAGAGGATTTGCCCTTGGGCAAATAGCAAGCACACAGATTAGGAAAGTTCAACTTTCAAGCCCTTGATCCTACTCTGCCATTCAATAAGATTGTGGTTGGTCTGATTATATCCTCAACTCCACATTCATCCCTGACCCTGATAACATTTCACCCACTTCCTTCATATTTAACCATCCATCTCTGCTCTGAAGTCCACAAGGAGGGAGGACAGATCTTGCCCCTCAGCCTCTCCAGTTCTGAAGAGGGGTACCTCGTCCATTTTAAGGAAAGGTTTGGAATGAGTGACAGCTCTGATTAAGAAGCAGCCTCCTGCTGCACACCTTTCTGTGGCTGATCGTTCCTTTGCAGTGGGCATGTAAGCATGGGCTCATCATTTGAGGATGGGCCTGGGGTTGGACTCAGGAAAGTTGGGCCCCTGGAGCTGATGTGCAGAGTCGGCAGGTCTGGCTCTGGGTTCAGGGCCACACGCTGTTTCATAGGCTTCGAGAAATGCTTACGCCACCAAAGCGGGGTTCACCTTTTCCTGTACTTACCTTCCATGTGGATGTCCCCCTTCCCTCTCCTCACCTCACCAACGTCTGTACTGGTAGATGCCACTGATTCAGCTCATTCAGATGTTTGTTTGAGCTACTGAGGTGTGTCATGATTGTGCCAGCCCTGGACACTTGCATGGTGTTGGCAGCTTTGGAGGTGGGCACATGTGCCCTCCACATCAGATTAAAGCTTAATGTGACTTCAATATCAATTCTGTCAGAGCCATTACGGAATGGAACAACAGAGTTTCTGACTTACCTTCAAGGAGATTGAGAATGAAAAGAGCTTTGTGCTTTATATATTAAGGATGATAACGTCGCCCAGTTGCATAATCAATAAGAAGATACCAACGCGAAACAGTTAACATTGTCTGATTTATTCTTGCCTGGCACCCCACTGCTGAATATATTTGCATTTAGTGCCTTATCGTCATAGCTAAAAAATGAAGCATGGGATTTGGACTTTGACATGTGCTTCTTAAAAAGCAGAGCTACTAATGAAAGAAACATCTAGAGAACTAGAGGAGTGCTGGTTGAGTATTTAATGTAACCCAGTCTTTTCTCTTTCTCTGATTAATGGCAATCCTCAAACAATCCTAGTTTCAGACATATTGAATAATTCACACAACACAAGGTAAGGCTGCGCACCTTTCTGCTTCTTTTGCTCATTGGTTTTTGTGTTCAGCGATCTGGGGCAAGTCTCCTGCCACCCCAGTTAAATTAATTTTGAATAATAATTTTGAAAGGCGAGATCTTTAAAGGGGCCAGACATTTTCTCTGAAAGGTGAACTTCCGTAAACAGGCATGCCTTTATTCAGAGATTAGGAATCTCAAGGCCTTCATTTGATGAACAGAGGGTTCTCATGGTGCAATGATGGTGTCCTTACCTCTGTCCCAGGAGGCCGTATGTAAGTCATTAAGTAAATGCTGAACTTGGGAATTGGTCCCATCTAGTTTGTCACCAGTACCCAGGAGAACAGCAACTTGAATAGAAATGAGACATGATTAATTAGATAATGATACATTAACAAATGCAAATAAGGTCCTGAGCACTTAGCAGCAAGATTCTCATCCAGCCATTATAAACTGAAGGAAAAATCAGACTTTTCCTTGAAGACGAGAATCTCTTTCATTATTTCATTCTAGTTGTACTTTGCCAACTCATTGTCCATGATGTTCAGACGCTGGGAAAATTCAGCCAAGAGTTCTTGGTTCAGGGCAGGCTCTTGTCGTACTGTGGTAGTGTCCCTCCCTCTGAGCCAGGAGGTCTGGGTTCAAGTCCTGTCTGCTACAGAGGTGTTTAATAACATCCCTGAACAGGTTGATTAGAAAATATCTGCAGTGGACAAACTGCTTCCATTCACGCAATTACAATTGCCACCTTGTACTCTTAGCTGAAGGCTGATCATTCACAAGGCATCTAACACTCATGTCTGCTGCTAATATATATGTGATAGCCCCAGCATGAAAAGTAAATGAGATTAAAAGTTATTAATCTCAAGCTACTTCTTTTTTATTGTGGTGTTATTAGGATCGCCTGTAGAGACCAATAATTTTTGTTAGCAAAAATTAATTTCCCAGCAACAGACAAAATGAATTGCAGGGCAATATTACCCATTTTCAGACTTTTATTGTGATGAACAAGTTAAAATCAAACAACATTAAACAGTATTTAACAGGTAACTAATACAACAATTTAAATAAAAGCCACTGTATCATTTACTAATCAAGTGGATTGAAGTATGACATAATCTCCATTTATGCTGAACGCTATGTTTCTGACAGATTCACAATTCAATATTAAGGGACTCCTTGCTTATGGCAGAATTACCTGTCCCTGTGGCACCAACTGAAATCTTCAAGTCCTTCAGAAATCAGTCCACTCAAACTGAGTAATTCGGAATGGAATACCACCAACAAGGTCAACCTCAGCAACTCTTTGTTCCTTAATTCTTGAAAAGTCATTTTTGTTCATATTTCTTCCCATTTGAACAGAAAACCCATTTCTACAAGCATTCTGCTCTGCTGTTAACCCTGAAGAGGACATTCAGCCTGCTCTTCATATCTATAGAGACCATTATTCTCCACTGCAGCATATCCTTACTGGTCTCTGAGCCTGTACCAAAACAGCTGCTCTTTTTGTGTCAATGTGCAAAACCTACCTCTTAAGTTACAATTGGTTTTGGTCCCAGATAAAATGGGCCTGTATCTGGGCAGAATGAGCATGAGCATCATCCCCATTCCAGTCCTTCCTGTTCTACCTTCAAATAAAAGGGATGGTTTAAGACGTTAGCTTTTCATGAAGTCTCCCATTTGTAATATAATGTGACATTTTGAGTCATTCCAGTTCTTGCAAGTAACAATTAGAAATCAGCTTCAGAGAAGAAGTGGATTTTACATATCAATTGGCAGTGATAATTTGTTCTTCCATGATGCAGTGGTTGAATTTTGATGGATTAAGGTGAAGGTTGTTGGCATCAGGACTTGGAATTTGTTGCCATTACTGGCATCTATGATCAGTGCCAATGTGAGGAGCAGACAAGCCAACATCAATTTAAACTGGTTTCCTATTTTCTCTCTGAATCCAGTCATTTTCTGCATCTGATGACTGAAAGTTCAATTACCCAAGTGAGAAAAGATCCAGTATATGACTCAAGATCAGTACATTTGGAGAGATGGGAAATACGGATGGGTGCAATTAGACCCCACTCTAGACACAATCAGGTGACCACAGGGAAGCAGTTTGACCTCGTGAAGAAGAGAATTATCATTTCCCATTTTTTCAAACAATTGGAAAAACAGACGACCAAGAATGCATTGGATGGTGTCTGTGTCCAAAGCAAATATAAGCCTCACCCACTCCCTCCAAACTTAGGTTGCTCTAAAGCACAGAAAAGGCACACACACCTGATATGATGCCATTGGCATGGACACCAACAGGTTCCTTGGAACCAAGAGGTTATATATAGTCATGGGCTACCCTACCTTGTCCATTGTGTGGGATTTTTGACTACATTATAGGCTCAAATGGCAACTAATTAGAAGGGGAAGCTATTGCCCAGACTGCAACAATGAAATTAAGCAGCAATGGAGCTAGGACCACTCAGGCGAGCCCGGGTCAATGTGCAGTAGGTTGATAAAGGATGTTCACTAGCATCCAAGAGGCCTTTTTGCCTGATAAGCTAGGTCCTCAAATGGGAGGACCGTCTTGAGACAGGAAGATAGTTGCCAAGCTGACTATAGACCCAGAGTCCTCAAACGTTCCTCTCTTGTTAAGCTTTTCATTTCTGGGAACATCTTCGTGAACCTCCTCTGAATGTGCTCCAGGGCCAGTACATCCTTTCCCACCACCCTTTGCCACATTATATGCTTTCTCTTTTGCTTTTATGCTATCCCTGACTTCCCTATTCAGCCACAGTTCCCTCATCCTCCCTGTACCATGCTTCTTTTACCTCGGGATGAATCTCTGCTGTGTCTCCTGAATTACTCCAGAAACTCCTGCCATTGCTGTTCCACTGTCTTTCCTGCTGGACTCCTCCCCCAGTCAATTCTGCCCAACTCCTCCCTCATGCTCTGGAGTTTCCTTTATTCAGCTGTAATACCATTATCTCTGATTCCATCTTCTCCCTCTCAAATTGTAAATTCAATCATATTATAATCACTGCCTCCTAAGGATTCCTTCACCTTAAGTTCCCTTATCAAGTCTGCCTCAATGCACAACACTAAATTCAGTATTACCTGTTCCCTAGTGGGATCCACCACAAGCTGCTCCAAAAAACCATCTCGTAGAACTTCCACAAATTCCTTTCCTTGAGAACCACTACCAACCAGATCTTCACAGTCCATCTGCATAACGAAATCCCTCATGATCACTGTAACTGTGCCTTTCCTACACATTCTTTCTAAGTCCTGGTGTATCTTGCGCCCCAACTCCTGACTACTGTTTGGAGGCCTGTATGTAACTGCAACTATGGTTTCTTATACCTTAGCAGTTCCTCAGTTCTACACACACAGATTCTACACCATCTGACCCTATTTTGCATTTTACCATTAATTTAATTTTATTTCTAAAATAAGGCAACCCCACCCCTTCTGCCCACCTGCCTGTGTGCATTTCTGAGACTCAAATTTAAAATCAACAGGATTTAATTTTCGTTTTTAAGCCAAGAGACCTGAGTGCCGATCTGAAGGTGTCTTGTTTGTCCGCATAAAAGCTTAATACAGGCCTCAGTTGGAACACAATAGGACCAAAACCATACAGTGCTACCTGTATTTAATCAGCCCAAATTTTGCCAAGTGTGGGAGTTAAAATATACATTGGTAGTGCACATGACACTAATCTGTATGTCAAGGCCACTCACTACAGAAGAAAAATGTATTTTAAAAAAATATACATAATTACTTTGAAGACAAATAAATTTTAACAAGAGCATTCTGATTGGTGCTTTCCAGATGCATACCATTTAAATCACAGGATTATAAAAAAAATACTTTATTTCAATTATTTATTTTCTTCCACTAATGATGTCAATGCAGTCACAAGCTGGGTTTTTAAACAGCCCCCCGATCAGGATCCAGTGTTGACAATCATCCAAATTGATCCTCTCCAGTGGTCAGCTTAGGTTCCTGATGCTATCGAGATGGTTTTCAAAAGGCCAACAGGCGAAAGGGAACTGGAAACACAGCCACGACTGATCACGGCTGAGAAATGAGACATGGGGCTAGATTGTCAAAATTGTATCGACAACTCAACACCCAGGTGAATTCTGGGTATGTCACCCCAATGAAATTGCATTGCTCTGGCAATGTTGCTTTTAAATGCGAAAGGTACAACTGACTGGAATCAGGCTTGGTGGCTGGTGAGTGGTACTGCACACCTCCAGAAGATAGGAATTGACCACTTGGCACCAGTTGCAAAGCAAACCAAAAGAGCAGGCCATGTTGAAGTCTACTACTGTCTTGGCAAAGACTGCATGTGTATATGGTCATTACTTGGAACAAGGGTGACACTTGTTCATGGCAAACCTGTACATGGAGTCCTTTAAGTGGACTTACCTATATTAGGTGTATTTTTCTGTATTTACCATACATTCTAGCTAACCTAAAAACTCTTTTGCAATATTGGAAGGATTTACAGATTAGATAGCTGTTTGATCACATGACATCCTTCCATGGCTATGAAGCCTTGTATGGGACTTGAACTCAGAACATGAGGCCCAGAGACTTGGGTGCTATCACTGTGCCAGAAGACCATGTCATGGCTAGGGGTGTAGACAGTTCTTCAGAGTGCCAGAAGCTTGAACATAGCATAAAGTGATCATGCGCTGAAGAGGAGATGCTGGAGGTCCTAAAACACATAGAGGTAGATAAATCCCTGGGACCTGATCAGGTGTGTCCCAGAACTTTGTGGGGAGCTAGGGAAATGATTGCTGGGTCCCTCACTGAGATATTTTTATCATCAATAAGTACAGGTGAGGTTCCAGGGTACTGGAGGTTAGTTAATGTGGTGCCTTTGTTTAAGAAAGGCTGTAAGGAAAACTCAGGAAACTATAGACCAGTGAGCCTTACGTCAGTGGTGGGTAAATTGTTGGAGGGGATTCTGAGAAAGAGGATTTACATGCATTTGGAAAAGCAAAACACTGATTAAGGAAAGTCAACATGATATTGGATGTGGGAAGTCTCACTAAGATGATTGAGTTTTTTAAAGAAGTGACAAAGAAGATTGATGAAGGCACAGCAGTAGACATTCTCTATAGTGACTTCAGTAAACTGCTTGACAAGGTCCTGCATGCTAGACTGTTGTGGAGGAAATTCTCGTGCACAGAGCTTGAGTAATGACAAAATTTATTTCATGATATATCATGGGGAGACAGGCAGAGACCACTTATCAAGAATGGACCGGCTCTCACCAAAGAGATCGGCGCGACTTTATAGAGTATTACAAATGCTAGGCTGACAGTTAATTACACAAGACAGTCACAGGACAAATAGCATACTGTCTAAAGAAGTTAGAAGCAGATAAACAGGTGGCACAATTTAACAATGCTATCTTACAGAAAGCAGAGCTAACCTATGGTTGAGGGGATGTTGTATCAGCACAGCTGCAAGGTCGCACAATATGGCAGTTAGTAAACAACTCAGCAAAAGTTCTGCAAAATGGTTTCCCCAAGGACAACCACAAACAGGGCCACAAAATGGCTTCCACAACTGTTTAGATCACATGGGATCCTAGGGAAGCTAGCCAATTGGGTACAACATTAACTTGAAGGTGTGAGACAAAGGGTGGTTGTAGGGGGTTGCTTTTCAGACTGGAGTCCTGTGACCAGCAGTGTGCTATTTGGATTGGTGCTGGGTCCACTGTACTTTCATCATGTATGTAAATAATTTGGATGTGAATATAGAAGGTATGGTTAGCAAGTTTGCAGATGACACTAAAATTAGTGGTGGAGTGGACTGCTTTTTTTATTATTCATTCATGGGGTGTGGGCATCATTGGTTAGGCCAGCATTTATTGCCTATGTGGCAGTTAAGAGTCAGCCATGTTGCTGTGGGTCTGGAGTGACATGTAGGCCAGACCAGATAAGGATGATAGATTTCCTTCCCTCAAGGAATTCGTGAACCAGATGGGTTTTTCCAACAGTACATATTAGAGTGTTGCTGGAAAGCACTGCAGGTCAGGTAGCATCCGAAGAGCAGGTGCTGCCTGACCTGCTGTGCTTTTCCAGCACCGCTCTAATCAAGATGCTGATTTCCAGCATCTGCAGTCCTCACTTTTGCCTAGTTGGTTTTTCCAACAATCAATTCACGGTCATCATTAGACCCTTAATTCCAGATTCTTTTTCATTGCATGCCAATTCCACCATCTGGAATTGTGGGATTCAAACCCACATCCCCAGAACATTACCTGGGTCTCTGGGTTAACAGACCAGCAACAGTACCACTAGGTCATTTGCCTTCCCTATGCACTGTGAAGAAGACTATCTCAGAGAACAACAGCACCATGATCAGATAGGCCAATAGGCTGAGGAATGACAGATGGAGTTTCATTTCAATAAATGTGAGGTGCTGAGTTTTGCTAAGGCAAACCAATGCATGGCTTAGACACTTAATGTTAGAACACTAGGAGTGTTGCTGAATATAAAGGCATAGGGGTGCAGGTGCATAGTTCCTTGAAAGTGGAGTTACAGGTAGACAGGATGGTGAAGGAGGTGTTTGGCATGCTTTCCTTCATTAGTGAAAAAATTGAGTATGGAAGTTGGGATGCCTTGTCCTGGCTGTTCTGGATTTTGGTGAGGCCACTTTTACAATACTGTGTACAACTCTGGTTGCCCCTTTATAGGAAGGATGTTGTTAAACTTGAGAGGGTGCAAAAATGATTTACAAGAATATTGCTGAAACTGGAGCAATTGAGATATAGAGTCAAGATTAGAGTGGTGCTGGAAAAATTGACGTTTTAGGTAAAAACCCTTCATCAGTCCTTCCTGATGAAACCCTGATTTTCCTGCTCCTCGGATGCTGCCTGACCTGCTGTGCTTTTCCAGCATCACTCTAATCTTGACTCTGATGTCCAGCATCTGCAGTAGCCACTTCTGCCCAGTTGAGATGTAGCGAGGGGCTGAACAGGCTGGGGCTGTTTTTCCTAGAGCATCAGAGGCTGAAGTGGTGATTTTGTGCAGGTTCATAAAATCATGAGGGGCATGGATTGGCCAAGGTGTTTTTTTCAAGGTGGGAGAGGCCAAAACTAGACAGCATAGGTTTAAGTTGAGAGGGGAAAGATTTAAAGGGGAGCAACTTATTTTCAGAGAGGATGGTGCGTGTATGGAATGATCTGCTGGAGAAAACGGCGGAGGCAGCTTCAATTTCATCATTTAAAAGACATCTGGATGGGTACATGAATTAGAAGGGTTTAGAGGGATATGGGTCAAATGCTGGCAAATGGGACTAGGTCAGATTGGGATGTCTAGTCAATATGGATGAGTTGGATCGAAGGGTCTGCTTTCATGCTGGATGACTTCGGGACTCTGCTAAAACAAACCAGATCCAATTCTCAGGCACAATGAACAGTATTTGAAGTGGAGATTTTTTGTTTTAAAAAGAAAGTTTTGAAAAGTTCTAGCCTACTCACAATGTGACTATTAGTGTCACAATGACAGGAACTGTAAAGAGGTTAATCTTTTAACTGAATAAAACCAATTATATCAAATATTCACATGCATGTACAGCTTCACTGTCTCTCCCAGTTCTCGATGCACGTCTCTGCATCTCAACTTTACAGCTGTAATTATTCCATCCAAGTATATTGGTTTACCTTAAACTCTGACATAAGGTTGTTAAACACAGCATACTCATTTCAATTTAATCAATATTTGCTTCCACAGAGCAAATGGTTCTTATGATCGGCTGCAGATAAAAGGCCGCATTGACAATACTCAACCCACCAATCATCAGAATATGGAAATGTTGGGGGAAAGGGGTTCATCCGAAGATATGACATTTGCATTTAAGATCCTTGATGATCTGAAATTGGTTTGTGTTTTCTCAGGAGTGCGTGTTTGCTTTTGATTGAATTCTACCCCAAGGCTTGTTGTGTAATATAAAAGTGGTTCATACATACCTGGGTTGGGGGTTTCAGGGAGTTGAAAGAAGAATGTGAATTGTAGCAATTGTTGTAAAATCTAATAGATCAGAGGTTTTTTTACACAACTGGCACTGGAAGCCATTTCTGGAAAATCACCCTTTCACTTCTCAGAACACACAAAAGCAAAACACTGCAGATGCTGAAAAGCTGAATAAAAGCAGAAATTGCTGGAAAAATACTGAGCAGACCTGGCAGTATCTGTCAGGCAAGGAACAAAGTTAACGTCTCAGATTAAGAAGGGCTTACGCCCGAAACGTCGATTCTCCTTCTCCTTTAATGCTGCCTGACCTGCTGCGCTTTTCCAGCAACACATTTTTAAGCTTAGTCTCAGATTAATAACCTGTCAGCAGATTTGGAAAATGTTAGAGATTTAACAGATTTAACACAAGTGCAAAGGTGGCAAAAGGGGATAGCAAGGGAATAATTAGTTGGTGCAATAGAACAGACTGCAAGATCAGTGATCGTGTGGAAGACAAGACAGATAATAGGACATAAGAAATAATGATACAAGATAAAAGACATCTCCTGAAAATATGTAAACCAAAGGCAGAAACATTGACAACTATCATCTGAAAATAAACCAAAATCTGAAATTGTAAACTTTGCCCTTTTTTCTTTATTCATATTTCCTTTCAGTTTTTTTTTGTTTTTATTTTCTAATGGCAGAAATTGCTAATAATTGTCCTATTCACACCTCCTCTCGATGCAACTTTGTTATTTTTACCTATCCCAGTACAAATCCATTTATTTTTGGTATTGTAACCATCATGTCTTTTTATCACCTCTCATCTCTCCTGCCTTCCACTGTCTCATAAACTTATTCTTGACTTCATTTCTCCCATCAATCCTTCCTTTCCCAGTCTCTGTATTTGCTGGAACCATGTTACAGATCAAACCTCTTTTGCTGGCTGAAGGTTTTTGGGCTGAAATGTTCGGGTACATTTTCCTGTCCTTTGAGCAGTGGATATGATAGTCTACTTATCCTACAGTGCAACCTGGGAATACTGTATTGGATTTTTCCACAACGGAGTCTTTACCAACAGCAAGCTGTGTGCCACACTGTCTGCCCCGCTATGGGGCTGCTGGTCAGTTGAAGCACTTAAGGCCTCATTTGGAGCCAATAAGAACTTAACAGTGTAGGAACCGGAAGTAGGAGAAGGCCATTCAGCCCTTCAAGCCTATGTTATTACTCAATCTCAACCTCAATTCCACTTTCCTGCCTACCCTTCATAACCCTTCAACCCAGTACCAGTTAAACTTATTCAGTGTCTGCACGTCCACTGCCCTTTGGAGCGGACTCCATAGATTCATGACCCTATGAGAGAGATAATTCCTTCTCAGCTCTGTTTTAAATCTGCTACCGTCAAGGCTAAACTTGTACTTTTTGTTCACCTGGATGATAGATCCTCACACCCTGCTTCCTGTAAAGGCTCCGTCCCATTCTCCCAGTTTCTCTATCTCTGTCACATCTGTTGTGATGATGTCACCTTCTGCAGGGGGACCTTTTTCCTCAACCGAAGATTTTCCTCATTGTGGTTAACAGGGCCCTTAGCCATGTTCAACCCACTTCCCACATGCTGCCCTCACCCCTTCACTTGCCTCCCACAACACCAATAAAGTCTCCTTGGTCCTCACTTTCCACCCCTCCAGGACATTCTCATCCACACCTCCTCCACTCCCTTGCTCCCAAGGCACCTTCTCATACAATTACAGAAGGGTAACACTTACCCATTCCTGCTCACTATCCAAGGCCAGAGTGATTTACCTGCATCTCACTCTATCTAGTCTTCTGTATTCACTGCTCACAACGTGGTCTCCTCTACACTGGGGAGACGCAACCACTTTGCAGAATACCTACGTTCTGTCTGCAAAAGTAGCCCCAACCTTCTGGTTACCTGTCATTTCAACACACCACTGTGCAGCCTGGCCAAGATTTCTGTTCCAGGCCTGCAACAGAGCTCTCGAGCAAGCTCCAGGAACAACATTGCATTTTCCACATGGGTTCTCTGCACTCTTCAGGACTCAGGATAAAGCCTGATAATTGTAGAGCCTAAATGCCTTGCTCCTGGCTGGCCTTTTCCTGGAATAATAGATATTTCCACTGACTGCTTCTCTCGGCTTTGCCTGCTCCATGACATCATTGACCATTGAACTACAATTGGATGGAATTAGTTTGGAGAGTGATGCTGAGTCGGGAATCATGGGTGTCATATTTGTGGGGAGTACTGACAATCAGAAGGGTATATCTCTGAAATTAGGGGTCTGAAACAGAGGGATCCTGAGTTTGCTCTCTTGCCTCCACCCTCAGGTTCTGCCTCTTCTCCCGCCCTTGCTTCCCCATATCTCCCCAGACTTAGGTTTCCTTCTTTTTCCAACCTGGAGTTTCTCCTCTTCCTATCCTCAGACTCCATCTTCCCCCATCTTCCCCCCACCCCCAAACCATTGTTTGTCCAAATTAGTTCTATCTTTCCCGGATAGTCTCTTGGTATTGGAACCTCCTAGAGCATTAGTCACAACCTGATATTGGCTGATTGTAACATGCTATAATGTCTGTAAAAATGATTGTCATCAATGTCATGTGACTGTGATCAAAGGTCACATGATCAGAATGTCACATGATCTAACTTCCAGGACCACTACTGACGAGAGCTGATAATATCCTGTGGGCTCAAGTCCCTCTCCATAGACTTCAGAGTATAATGACATGGTCAGTCAGAAAAAACATTGAGCCAATACTCTGTCTATCCTATCAGCAATTTATAACAAATTTGATGGCGCTATCTTACCAAGAACAGGGGACGTTTAAAGGTGGCGTGACACCAGGGAGGCTGATAATTCGGCAGATATCTGGTGAGTGGCAAATTATTCTGGGACTGGTGAGAGGTAGGATGGAGCTAGACTCAGAAAGGAGTGGTTCCATAATATTGGAGTAGGTCATTAATGAGGCGAACATGAAAATTAAACAAAGAAAACAATGGATACAGAAGATCCAAAACAAAATCAGAAATCACTGGAGAAACTCAGCAGGAGCTGTGGAGAGAAAACAGAGTTAAAGTTTCCAGTCCAGTGGTCCTTCATAATTAATACGTTTGGTAAGATACTGCGAGAGAGCTCACTAGGCATCACAGTGAAGAACCATCCCTGAAACCTAGTGTAACTGGCACCAAGCCAAACAATGTAAGATTCAGCCCACTGTCTTCTTTTCTGGTCCTTACAATGTACCAGTGAGTAAGAAATAAACAGCAGCTCCTTTAACCTCCGACAAAGTGATGAGATTGTAATGTTGCAATTTTGGATTTCAACTCAAAACATTTATTGTTCCATTTCCCATTACAGTTGTTAACCTACCTGCTACCCGTTCCAGATCTGTTGAGATATAGATTTGTGGTTCTGATTTGTAAACAGCATTTTTAGAATCTGACTTTGTGTGCTTGATAATCCAAAGTGAGTGGTCTGAATTGTTGAATGGTTTCACTGTTAGCATGATGACAGGAACAATCCTTCAACCACAAACCTGAAAGCTGTGCTCCAGTCTAAGTGCCCACTCTTCTGGCCCTTTGCCATGGCAGCTGCCAATCAAGGTAAGCTTTCTGAGGGGGTGAAGAAATGAATTTCACACTTGGCCAAAACTGAGTAATGAGTGGCAAGTGATTGGCATGATCACATTACCTGCAATTAATCAACCACTTAAAATCCACTAAAGTACTGTGCCTGGAGTAGAAGGGACATTATCCAGTTATCAGCCACTAATTGTACATTCTATGCCACTAATAAATGAAGTTTACTGTTGGAGTTGTTGCACCTGCATGTCAATAGGTCTAATTATGCTAATAAAGACATTATGAATGGTAATGCTTAAATCAGGATGAGATTACTGGCGGAATGCAGGAAGATCTGTTTAAACATCTCTCAATGTGCTTTTGATCTTGCCTTATATTGGCCAGGGACCATTCGCAAAGGATAAACTTAACTTCTACAAAAGCACATGTTGCATATCCAAACAAGTTCACAAAGATCACACCCACAAGGCCATCCTGCGCATGACGCATTTCACACAGCTAGCTTACCGGACAGGAGTGGACACAGTTGTTTGATTTATGTGAGTGCATACAAGAAATGCAATCTATCCCACTCCAAGCCCAGGGGAAGACCTCAGATTTGTGACCTCATCTGCACTTTTTGCAATAATGGAGAGGCTCTCTGTCATTGTAAAGAACTAAATTAAATTGCCTCAATGTTACCTGACAATAATCAGCATCACTAAAGTCCCTCTAATGAAGAATCTTGTGATCAAATCAAACTAACTGATGTTCCATGAAGTGATAAAGTCTCCCATAGAACCTTATCAATTAAATCATAATACTATTGTTGATTTCTATAAGGCACTCAATGCCCAATAATGCCTGTCAGTCACTCATGACTACATGGACAATAGGGAAGTTGAGCTTAGACAAAACAATTACCACAAACTGATATTCAATTTGCAGCATCAGAAAGTCATAGCACAGGAATTTCTCACAGGTGACTGAATCCGTCATATTAAATTTCATTCAATCTAATGAAACAGAAGCTTTAACATTCCAATTGTCTTCCTTATTTGAGCATGACACTGCAATAATCTTCTTATCTCTGAAAAAAGAAGGTTTTGTATTCAAGCCCCCTGCCAAAGATCTGAACACATGACTTAGGCTCAACTGTGTGGAGTTTGCACATTCTCCCCGCTTCTATGTGGATTTCCTCCGGGTGCTCCAGTTTTCTCCTACAATCCAAAGCTGTGCGGGTTAGGTGAATTGGCCATACTAAATTGCCCATAGTATTCAGCGATATGTAGGTTAGGTGCATTAGTCAGGGGAAATGTAAAATAATAGGGTAGGGTCTGAGTCTGGGTGGACTACTCTTCGGAGTCCTCACTTTTGCTGCCTGACCTGCGGTGCTTTTCCAGCACCACTCTGATCCAAACTCTGGTTTCCAGCATCCGCAGTCTGCCAAATGGCCTGTTTCCACACTGTAACGATTCTATGAACTGCAGTGCAGTGCATGACTAGATGAGTACTGCATTGCTGGAAGCACTGTCTTTTAACTGGACTCAAACCAAAGTGCTGTCTGTTTGTTCATGTGAATCTAAAAGAATTCAAGCTGTTATTCAAAATAAAGCTAGTGCTTTCTCCTAGTCTCATGGACTCTTGTGTTTTACTTAAGGCATCAAAGCAAAACAACTCACTGTTTGTGGGAGCTTGCTGGGCAAAACTACTTGCTGTGTTTTTCTACTTAACAGCACACAACAGCATGAGGTTCCAGGGGGTAGTATTGGGGAGTGGCAGAGATAGTCCTCAAAGGAGAAAGTGAGGGCTGCAGATGCTGGAGATCAGAGCTTAAAAATGTGTTGCTGGAAAAGCGCAGCAGGTCAGGCAGCATCAAAGAAGCAGGAGAATCGACGTTTCGGGCATAAGCCCTTTCCTGAAGAAGGGCTTATGCCCGAAACGTCGATTCTCCTGCTCCTTTGATGCTGCCTGACCTGCTGCGCTTTTCCAGCAACACATTTTTAAGCATTGTCCTCAGTGGGTCAGTGCAAACTTGATGGGCTAAATGGCCTCTCTCTGCAATGTAGAGATTCTATGATAAGTTAAAGGTAATTTATTATGAAAGGTTTTCGATGTACTGTGAAAGGTTCTGGATAAAAGTGACTTCCTTCTTTTCACAATTTCTGAGACTTTACAATTGCAAATAGCCTTCAGTCTCTGCCAAGCCACAAGGAGATCTGATCTGAAACATTAACGCAAAGTATGAAGAAATGTTACCGTGAATCGAATAAAGAACATAATTTGTACATCCCCTTCCAAAACCTCAGCATATCCCAGTTGGCATCACAGTCCATGAAGTGGCTTGAATTGTGGGCATGACCCAATTTGTATACAGTAGGAATTTGAACTTTGAAGTATCAAAAATATTCTGCATAAGACGACATCTTACTAGTAGCCCATTCCAGTATGAAGGATTAATATCCCCAATGAGGGGAGGTCCTGCAGCACAGTGGTAGTGCCCCTGCTTCTGGGTATAAACCCTGTCTGCTCTGGAGTTGTACAATAACATTACAGAACAAGTTGTTTAGAAAATATCTTAAAGATCTCATTTATTTGAATAAGTTAAACATGTTCAAAATAAGCTTAACAAATTAATCATACATTACAACAGTGACTACAGTTCAATAATGTACTTTATTGGCTGAAAACCACATCAGGTCATAATGGGAACATGAAAGGCACTACAGAAATGCAAGTCTATGTCTAGAAATGTCTCGCTCACTGAGGTTCATGAAAAAAATCTGTTTGGTCAAACATTTTGTCATTTTTAAGGACAACAGTATAATGGGAACATAAAACATCACATAGCAGATGTGACATTTAATTGCATGGAAAATGACATTGATCACTGCAGGCAGTGAGTTTTCTAACACACACTTCTTGCTGAATTGTTTTGAATGATGTGCATGCCCAATTGAGAGGGTGACCCAAACTGAAATGTATTTAGAAATTTAAATATTCTGAATTAGTTCCATTCAGTCCAGTTCCTGCCTTAAAAATGCTGGTTCCTGAAGACAAGAGTATTCCCATAAGATTATTCAATCCGTGTAAATCTGGATGAACCCTCATAATACCCAGGGATAGACTGGGAGGAGAGGTGGTCGGTGAAATTAACCTGACATTCACCAAAACTCTGAGGAAAATTGGGGTGACCGATTAGAGGACAGGCAAAGTCAAACACCACCTTAAATGAAATGGTCAGAATCTGTGAGGAGTTGCTCCTCCAATCATAGAGTCATACAGCAGGGAAACAAACCCTCAGTCCAACCATAATCCCAAACTAAGCGAGTCCCACCTGCCTGCACTTGGCCCATATCCCTCCAAATCTTTCCTATTCATGTACTTATCCGAATGCTTTTTAAATGTTGTAATTGTACTCACTTCCACCACTTCCTCTGGCAGCTCATTCCACATACGGTTGTCCTCTGTGTAAAAACATTGCCCTTCATAAGTCTTCTATAAATCTTTCTCGTCTCAACTTAAAAATATGCCACGTAGTCTAGAAATCCCCCACCCTAGGGAAAAGATATCAGCCATTCACCTTATCTATGCCCCTTATGATTTTACAAATGTCTGTAAGGTCATCCCTGAACCTCCTACACTGCAGTGAAAATCGTCCTAACCTATCTAGCTTCTCCTTACAACTTCCGGCAACATTCTGCTAAATCTTTTCTGAAACCTCACCAGTGTAATAAAATCCTTCTTATAACCAGGAGACCAGAACTGGACATAGTAGTCCAGAAAAGCCCTCACCAACTCAAAGTCGAATTGATAGGTTCACAATGAGCCTATAAGCAATAAACGCAGGAACGAAGCAGCCTTTGATGGGAGCAGCAGTGAGATGGTAAGTTGCAGCAGGCAGAATGGCCAGAGGAAGTTGGAGGAGGGTGGGTCGGGTGTGGGGTGTGTGAGGACTTAAAAAGTGAAGCTGGTGAGTCAGGGTCTGGGGAACAGGACTCCTAGATCAAGCCAGTATGCCTCAGAGTGCTGAAGGGATGAAGAGATGAGGCTGTATTGTGGGAGAGAGGTTGAGAAGATGGGAAAGATCTGTAGAGAGGACTGAGGGGCTGCTAACTGGTAAAGAAGGGGTACAAAGTGATGAGAAGAGCCAAATAAAGGGAAGAGGGTCTTATCACAGTCCACTTGGAAAAGGGAATACTTGATCCCCACTCCTCATCATAAAAGTTAAAGATTTACTCCAATTTCTCAAGGTCCTCAACTTTCCTATCTAGTGAGCACAGGTTAATTGAAAACATTGACCACATTTCTGTACTGAACAAGAAACTGCTTTTTATCACAAAGAAATCTGTTCATGAAAATGCTGTACCTACTATCAACTTATAACTCTAGCCCCCCCTTAAACATCTACGCATGCATTCAGGAAGGTATAAAGAAGCATAGCTATTATAGCTGTCAGTGCAGGTTAACTATTTACTATTTATAGAGGAACCTTGATTATCCGACATTCGATTATCCAAATATCAGATTATCCAGCAAGATCGTAAGGCCCTGTTGCTTAGCTAAACTATGTTACCTGGCATTTGATTATCCAAAATTCGATTAACCAAATGAAATACTCCCTGCCTGTGTCCTTCGGATAAGCGAGGTTCCTCAGTATATAAATTATTTGGATGGAGGAACAGAGGGGATATTAGCCAATTTTTCTGATCCCATAAAGAGAGATAGGAAAGTGATTTATATAGGTGACATGAGCCCACAAAGGGATTTAATAGTTTAAGAAAGTGGAAAATGGTCTGGAAAATGCAGGATAACATAGGAAGCTGTCCATTTTGGAAGAAAGAATACAAAAGGAGTGTGTTATCTAAATGGTTGCAGTGTTCTAAGATGCAGAAAGATCCGGTGTCCTTGTGCATCAATTGCAAAAGGTTAGCATGCAGATATAGTGAGTAATCAGAAGAGCTAATAGAATATTATGATTTATTGTGAGGGGAATTGAAAGCAAGAGTAGGCTTCAGGGCTTTGGTGAGATTGCATGTGGAGTATTGTATTCAGGACTGTTCACCATAGTTAAAGAACAATGTTTATGTGTTGGAAACAATTCAGAGAAACTTTACTGGAGTAATAACTAGAATGAGCAAATTGTCCTTTGAGGAAAGGCTAGACAGGCTAAACCGATATCCTCTGCAGTTCAGAATAGTTAGAGGTGACTTAATTGAAACAGATAAGATCGTGAGGAGACTTGACTGGGCAGATAGTTAAAGGATATTTCCTCTTGTTGAGAGAATCTAAAACTAGGTGCCATAGTTTAAATACAAGGCATCTTCCATTTAAAACAGAAATGAGGAAACATTTTTTTCTGTCAGACTGTTGTAAGTTTTTGGAAATCGGCTCCTCAAAAGACAATGTATGCAGAACCTTTAAATATTTTTAAGACAGAGGTAGACAATTTCCTCATTACCAAAGGGATGAAATATCACCAGGGGACATGGAGGAATGTAAAGTTGAGATTAAAATCAAATCAGTTTGAGCCTTATTGAATGCCAGAGCAGATTCAAAGGGCTGTGTGGCCTACTCTAGTTCTTTGCCCATATGTTTGTACGTTATGATTGCAGAAAAAAATCTTAGGGGTACACAGTTCAATCGCACTGACCCACAGGATTTAACAAGAGTCCTTTTACTTCTTCTGAGTCATTCTGTTCTCCAATTTTCTTTTTTCCAAGTCCCGTCGGTTCTTTACTGCAGACACAGGTAAGTTGGCACACTAATTGTTTCGTCTGTCAGGCACCAGTTACATTTTGCAGCCTACACACAAATAGTTGAGAGAGATTAACTAGCTACCTTCCTATACCTTGTTACTTCTCGACAAGGAGAGAGGGAACCAATCAGAAGGTTCCCGTTATGCTGATGACTGCTGATCCATGCAACTGCTCTTGAGTAGGTAAAACCAATCAACAGCCATCTGTGGGCAAAACAACCCTAAACATACACCAATACCTTCCTCCACTATTTGAAAAATGCAACAATGAAAGTACAATTCCAAATGAACTCCACTAGTGCGTTTTAAAACTGCAACTTTTCCTTTCAGCTTAAACCTTTCCCCTTTGTTTAAAGCAGTATCTTTTCCTATTTTGGTCCATTATACATGAACGAACACAAATAAAAATATGTAGTTTTCATAGGTTGCAAAGGTGGGAGAGCATTTTCATCCTCACCACAAAACTACGAATGAGAAAAACTGATCTAATGAAATCTTGCAAATATATATGGAGTTCCTAGCTCAGGAGCCTTTATATGGGGGAACAATGTAATGAATACTGTTATAATGAACACTCTGTAAACTGGATAAAATAAAATTTATCAGTTTGATTTTTTTTTAGATTAGATTCCCTAGAGTGTGGAAACAGGCCCTTCGGCCCAACCAGTCCACACCGACCCTTCCGAAGAGTAATCTACCCAGACCCATTTCCCTCTGACTAATCCACCTCACACTATGGGCAATTTAGCATGGCCAATCCACCTGACCTATGGGAGGAAACTGGAGCACCCGGAGGAAACCCATGCAGACACGGGGAGAGTGTGCAAACTCCACACAGACAGTCACCCAAGGCTGGAATTGAACCTGGGACCCTGGTGCTGTGAGGCAGTAGTGCTAACCACCGAGCCACCGCGCTGCCCCAAACTCATCATTTGGTCAAGATTTTCATGTATTTCTAATCACATCTTAAACAATCTCTGATACAATTACTCTTGGTGTAGTGATGATATTAGAGATAAACATTCCATCGTTAAAGTGCGACCTTCCCAGTCTGTCTGATGTTCTGGGGACCTAGTTTCAAATCTCACTGTGGTAAGCAGTGAAATTTGAAATCGACAAAAATCTGGAATTAAAAGATGGTTAAAAACCCATCTGGTTCACTAATGTCCTTCAGCGAAGGAAATCTGCCATCCTAATCTAGTTTGGACAGCATGTGATTTCAAATCCATAGCAATCTGGTTGACTCTTAACTTCACTCTGGCCAATCAGGGATAGGTAATGAATGCTGTTGTTGCTCATATCACATGAACAAATTTTTAAGAAGTTAGATGAAATCATGGTCCTCGTTCAATAGATTTGGGATTTATACTGAATTCACAGCAAGGACCAAAGAGTTGGTCAACCTCCTTTCACCTAGCTGAATCCAACATTTGAGTCAGATTTCAATATTGAGGGAAGGGGATTAGAGGTTAGCTGGTAAAGTGGCTGGTTATAAGGTTCTGAGGATTCTCATTGCACTCATAGGGTAAAAAATGTTTCATACCTGACATTGCCAAATAGAATGCTGAGATGGAGAAGTTCAAGCTCCATGCTTCTAATCAGGGCAATGAGCTGACAGTGTGACTAATCCATTGCAATGGTACAAAAGAAATGAAACCAATTCCCTCTCGCTATCACAACTGACAAAAATAAATCAGGTCTACAATTCTGTGACTCTTTCCCTTCTGAAAGCAAGCTATTTCTATTGAAAGGTCCATGCATTTTTGAATAGATATAGCTTTAGATAAGTCGATCACTTGAAGTCTCGAGATTGATTTAACTATTGCACAAGCAGTTGCTAAAGAGACAAATGTTTTACTTTTATATGGTAACAGTGGCTCCTCATCCACTATTGATAAAATGATTAATTGTCCAAGTCAGTCCGTGGTATGCTAAATTTCTCCCCAGAAAGGAGAGAGTGTATTTTCAGAGCAGAGCCTCAGCAAAGCAACTGTGACCAGCTCAACTCATCCCTTGAAACAGTAACTGCAAACATATCTAACGGAATGAGCTTGAAGTTTATGGGGTTGGGTACGGTCAGAACTGCTTAGATTCTGTGTGAGATATCTGTACCGATAGGTAAATGGAAAATGTTTTCTGGATGGTAATAGATCGGGATTGAATGTCAGAACTGGAATAAATAACTGGTTGGATCATTGTCAGGGCTTGATGGCACACAGAGTGCATTTTTCTCACAGTAGATGAAGGCATTAGGACAGGGCAACATTGACCCTCAGTGTGTCTGACCTCCCTGTCAACCCCCTCAGGTGTCCACTCCTGTGCACAGCCAGCTGAACAGCGGGCAGTGTTGAATGTGGGTGTTGAAGGTCTCAGAACAGGCCAATGCCATGCACACACCTTCTTACCCCATTCCCATATAATGAGGTTGGTGCTCATTACACGCCTCCAACCATTATGCCCCATTAATGCCCAGGGAGGGGGTACTACAGAGCAACTAAGCCCTATACAGAGACAAGGCCAATTACATGAAAAACATGGGTTAGGGTTAACATTAGGGTTGGGGGTTAGGATGAAGAAAAGGATTTAAGACATTTAGAACCTGTTGATGTAATATTCAATGGAAAACAAACTATTTACATAACATTGTTTGCAGTTGCCCCCCATTGACACGCCCCTTACCATATACCATTCCTCTCCCTCCTGCTGTGCCCACACGCTGAGATCCCCAGCTCTGAAGATGTCAGGGAAGGAGCTTGCTCTGTATTGAAGTCTATTGGTCCTGGAGGTTTGGTCAGTAACCTTGGGTCTGGCACAATGAGGCTTGCTAGTGCCAAGTTGACCCTCCGTGGCTGGAGAATGTACAATGGTCGGGGGGTGAGGGAGAGAGGGTAGGGGGGTGTGGGGGGGGATGTGATTATGGGCAGGGTTTAGCTAGATGGCCTGGCCACCTCTGTAGTCCCAAGCGGAGAGTGTGGGGTGGCATGTGTGCTTGTGTGTGTCCTCCTCTGGCAAGGTGCCTCAGGGCATTGTCCTGCTTCCCCATGAGAAGGGGGCACTAGGACTAGGCTCAACACTTCCCATCTGATTTGCACCCTGCCTTTGATCCTGAGGACAAATGCATGGGATGATGGAGTGCAGTTGCTGGTGACTCTGAGGGTGCTGGGCCTAGCTCTCCATGGCAGCTGCCAACCTGCCCATGGAGGTAGACAGACGGTTGCAAGATTTGCTGCATTGCTTCAGAGCCTGAGTATTGGCAGGGAGGGCATTGCAATACTGACTGCATTATTCCAGTATCTCTCTGCGGAGGATCGGTGCCTCCTGTACATCAGCTGCTGCTGCTGTTCCTAGCTGTGCCTCTGGATAAAATCCCTCATCGCAAAGACCACACAACCTTCTCTCATCAGAGGCTGAGCAGATGCTTGGTTTCTGGCAGTCCTCTGAATGCCAGTGCCCTCAGGTGTTTCGCCCTCACCCATCTGTGTGGCACGGAGGCTCAGTGGTTAGCGCTGCTGCCTCACAGCACCAGGGACCAGTGTTCAATTCCAGCCTTGATGATTGTCTGGAGTTTGCACATTCTCCTGTGTCTGCATGGTTTCCTCCGGGTGCTCCAGTTTCCTCCCACAGTCCAAAGATGTGCAGGCTAAGTGAATTGGCCAAGCTAAATTGCCCATGGTGTTCAGGGGTGTGTAGGTTAGGTGCATCAGTCAGGGTAAATGTATCGGAATGGGTCTAGATGGGTTACTCTTTGAAGGGTCAGTATGGACTTGTTGGGCTGAAAGGCCTTTTTCCACACTGTAGGGATTCTATGATCTGCCCATCTCATGGCACATGACTCCACACTGTGTCTGCTCAGACACTCTATTTAGATGTCATCATCTGTGCTGTTGAGAGGTCCCATAGCTAGTCTTGACAAGGGACCCTCCAATGCTTCCACACCCTTGTCTGGTAGGAACATAGGAATTAGGAGCAGGAGTAGGCAATTCAACCCTCTCTGCCATTTAACATAAGTATGGCTGATCTCATCCTGGTCTCAACTCCACTCTCCTGCCTCCTCCCCATAGCCCATTACTCTGCTTTTAGCTCAGTCACAGACACCTCCTCTGCAGGAGATGGACTGGTCTTTGGCAGAATGACTGAACTATCAGACACGAGACAAATTGTAAGGTGGTCAGTGGAGATATTCACTGCATTGCACTGACAGCCTGGTTCATGTTATCATTACAAAGCAACAATAAGTGTTACTTACACAGGACTGAGACATCTATACAACTGCAACTATACAAGATAATGGTGAGACCGCACCTGGAAAATTGTGCACAGTTTAGGTCCCCTTATTTGAGGGAATATCTAATGGCATTGGAGGCAGTTCAGAAGAGGTTCACTAGATTGATCCCAGAGATGAGAGACTTTTCGTTACAAAGAGAGATTGAACAGTCTAGGCCTATACTCTCTGGAATTTAGAAGAACGTGAGAGAACAAACTGAGATATTCAAAATGATAAATGGTGTGGATAAAAATAGCTGTGGAGCAGATACTTCCTCTTTGTGGGGCATTCTAGGATGAGAGGTCATTGTCTTAGGATAAGGGGTAATAATTTTAAAACAGAGTTGAGGAGAAACTACTCCCAAAGGGTTGTGAATCTGTGGAATTCACTACCCCAAAGTGTAGTGGATGCTGAGACAGTGAGTAAATTTAAGGCGGAGTTAGACAGATTTTTTATTGGTAAAGGGTTGAAGGGTTATGGAGAGAAGGCAGGAAAATAGTGGTGAGGAGCATATCAGCCATGATTGAATGGTGGAGCAGATTCGGTGGGCCGAATGGCCTAATTCTGCTCCTATATCTGATGAACTTACGAATCTTTGGCCCTTGGAGAATGGTTATGCTATGAGGCATAAGAGACAGAATGTGGGGTGGGCAGTGGAGATGTTCACTGCATTGCACTAACAGCCTGGTTCATGTTATTATTACAAAGCAATGGTAATGTTACCCACCTGGGACCAAGGCAACTTCGCATCCCTGGAGGGGTGGTCTTGGTCTTCTCCCACAGGGCAAGTGCATCTTCCTCGGAGAGGGCGAGGACATAGATCATGGGTGCCTTCTACCTAACTACGCAACATTGTTTCACCCTGTTATGGGCTGTCTTCTCATATAACCAAAGAAAGGAATGAATATATAAGTTGCAAATGGATGGCACAGCTGGTGCAGGTGGGGAAAGGTGTTGAGGTGTTCCGAGAGAAGGGAGGTCACGCCACAGAGGGCATGTTGGATTAGTGGTGGGGGTATATGGAGATAACGATAGCAAGTGAAAGAAGGTGTTGCATTTAGATTAGATTAGATTACTTACAGTGTGGAAACAGGCCCTTCGGCCCAACAAGTCCACACCGAACCTCCGAAGAGCAACCCACCCAGACCCATTCCCCTATATTTACCCCTTCACCTAACATACGGGCAATTTAGCATGGCCAATTCACCTAACATGCACATTTTTGGACTGTGGGAGGAAAACGGAGCACACCCACACAGATACGGGGAGAATGTGCAAACTCCACACAGACAGTTGCCTGAGGCGGGAATTGAACCCAGGTCTCTGGCGCTGTGAGGCAGCAGTGCTAATCACCATGCAGCCCAAACTACCTAACTACCTAACATTGTTTCACCCTATTATGAGCTGTCTTTAACACAGGAGTCGATAGAACATGAGCACCGTTGGGAGCTGGGTGTGACTACAGAGTTAGAATGAGTGCAAGGTAGATTCTGGCATTTAGTCTGGTGGAGCAGAGAATGTTGTTCACCTTTTGCAGCACTGCGGCCCAGTCCTCCTCCTAGAGATATTCAATTAGTTCTGCTCTGGCAGCAGGATGTTTTGAAGTGTTGAACATTGTTGTGAAGAAGGAAACTTGGCAGCCAATTGGCATGCAGCAAGCTTCCACCATCAATAATAAGGTAAAAGACCAGTCAATTCAATTACGTAGGGTGAGGGAATAAAACTGAACAATAAACTGAAGCGAAATCCACTGATCTTTCAACAGCACCATGGGATCCTTTAGCTTATCCAGAGTGCAGACAAGAAAGAAAATTTTGTACACATATAAGACATGTGTACAAAAAAACCCAGCAATCTATCAGTTAGAGTCAACAACATTTCACACTGGCAAACTAAACTTGAAAATTTTTTAGAAATATTGAAGTCAGATAAATTTATATTTACTGATAGCTGAGGTAATATTAGCTGTTATTCCATCATATCATCAATCTAACTCTGTCGTTCTCCTCGTTCATTCATTTCACACCAGGAGCAGATAACAGACAGATTTTCTTTTTAATAATGTAACAGATTTGTAGATATTATGACACGGTTTTCTCTCTATTCAATAAGATCATGGTCTGGTTTTGGTTTGCATTTCACGTTCTTCCCTACTTTACACAGCCCCTGTGTGTGTGAAGTGCCTCCTGTCATTATTCCTGAACAACTTAGCTTGAACTATTCAAACTAAAGACACATTTTTATGTTATTGAATAGCAGAGTAGGCCCGAGGAGCCAAATGGCCTCTTTCTGTTCTTCATTTCTGAAGATCTTATGATTTTTCATTTGTTATCACCAGTTAGTGAGACTTTACCAGCTCTCCTCGCTTAGTCTCTTTGGTTGCTCACAATCAAAGGTTTGAGTTCTTTTTTGTCAAGAGGCTATGGCCTTCCCTAATTAAAATATGGTTAACCATTGTATTCTGTGTTCTCCTGTCAGAGGGATTAGTTCTGCTCTGGCAGCAGGATGTTTTGAAGTGTTGAACATTGTTGTGAAGAAGGAAACTTGGCAGCCAATTGGCATGCAGCAAGCTTCCACCATCAATAATAAGGTAAAAGACCAGTCAATTCAATTACGTAGGGTGAGGGAATAAAACTGAACAATAAACTGAAGCGAAATCCACTGATCTTTCAACAGCACCATGGGATCCTTTAGCTTATCCAGAGTGCAGACAAGAAAGAAAATATCTATATCAAATCTGCATAGCGATTTGAGCCAAGGTGTTTTACTATCAATTAATTTTGACAAGGTTGTGTTTATTTTACATTTCCTGACTCAGTGCCAACTCAGAAATGTAAGTTAGTATTTAAGCATATTAGCCAACTTTAGGGATCATTTAATGAGTCAAATATGAAATGTACATCTTTAATCTGAATTAACTTTGTCTCGAACCTACCTCTAATAACTTCTACAATCTATTTTGTTTCCCTTTTCTGATCCTTTATTGAAAGAAATGATTTATTCTGGTAGCTAGGTCCCTAAGATATGGCAGTCTCTGACATCTTACTTAATTCCTCAGAATATGAGTTCTCTGACTGGGGCTGTAAATTTGGTCCAATCTAGGAGGCTTGTCCAACAGATAAGAACAGAATATGAAATGTACTGTTCACTCTGAGAGCTCGCTCTGAGGCGAGCTGGATCAGTAGCAAAGACTCTCAGTGTGTAAATAAAGGATAATTTGGTGACATGATACTGGCTACTGTGGTGTTATTTCAATCTACAACTGAATCACAATGTCAAAGATTCTTCAACTCACCTCACACCTAATGAAAATGTTCAGCATTAAAAACCTAAAATTCACCTTATTTTTAATGCCACTAGTATGTACCTTCTGGGATGCTTTCAGTAGTACCAAGAGTTCAATGTTTAAGTCTCAGAGACATCTTGTACATACAGCAATTCAACGCATGGTAATAGTAAGGTAGATGTCAAAATGCTGTCTTTGCAAAGATAATGATGGTAATGACAGTAAACAGCAATGGTTGGCATTTTTAAAATGCATGTTCAAGGTCTATGGACATCACCTGCTAGGGCAGCATTTATTGCCAATCCCTAAGTTCCCTCGAGAAGTTGGTAGTGAGATATTTTTTTGAATCACTGCAATCCAGATAGTGTCTGTACTAATGTGCTGTTAGGGAGAGGGTTCCAGAATTTTGACTCGGTGGAGTGAAGGAACAATAATGAAGTTCTGTGTCAGGAGGTTGGGTGACTTGGAGGGGAACTTACATTTCATTTTATCCATACATCTACCCTTCAACCATTATCATTGCTGTACCATTTACAAATGCATATCAACAAGGCTCAGTGACTTTGGCTAAGAAATTATTGCAGTGGAACCATGAGTCTTAAATAATTTGGTACATTTATACAGTTTTCTTAGCATTGGGCACTGCATACAGAATGTGTCAGAATCTATTATGAAACAATTTAGTATTTCAATCATATATAGGGTGCGATTTATGTATACCATAAATACAGGAGTAGAGTTTTTAAGCTAATCTGACTTGTATTGCTTTTATTGGAAAAGCAATCATCCAGTATGGATGTTCACTACCTGTCGAACTTAATGCTTCACATGTAATGAGAATACATTAGATTCATAAAAGATTTCTCAAACTTCCTGAGAAGGTCCATTGCATTTAAGATGTAAAATGTATTGGCCAAAAGCACAAACCGATACTTAGCGCAGTACTTATGTCAACAATGGTTGCATTAAGTAGATTGAAATTCAAAGATAATTTCTACATCACTCTCTCTCTTTCCCTGTCTCTTCAAGTGCTATGGCAGGGAAGATTTACTGTAGTGGCATGTAGTAAATCAATCAAAACATAGCCTAGCTTCTACTTTTCAAATTATATGGTGAACTCAACACTTCATAAACCAATTCCTTTGGAGGTGTTTCCAGCAGTGTAGCAGTACATTGAAATATGTTGCTGTACTTTCAAAAAAAATAATTTACAACCAAGGTATCTGCTCAATCCATCAAACCTGTTCTCACAAGTTAGCTAAGGTGCAGTGAAATGGCATGAAAAAAAAAGTATTGTTTGATAATCAGAGTTACTGGAAATTTATTCATGGATGACAACAAATTGATTGTAAGAAGGGTGGAACTTTGAAAAATTGTAAGGAAAATATTGGTGCCAGTGGTGACACTGTCTTGATGACCTAAATGTTGTTTTGGACTAGGCTAGAACTGATGAATTTTATCACAAGGAAAGCAATGTTAAGTCTATTTCCAGATATAAATTATTCAGAGCAGAGATCAATAGTAATAAACAGTCATATATGGAATGAGCTGGAATCTATGAACACAAGTTTTGAGTCAAAGTTTTTAATTGTTTCCTATTTAACATAGGAGCAAATCTATTCAAGATAATTGGTTTGAAAGGACTTTGATGTGAATGCATTAAACATATAGTTCACTAATAATTGAAAAGGTTCAATTTCAAGGAAATAATAATTTAATTATGAAAAGCTAATGAGTGAATTATAGCGGGATGGAATCAAAGTCAATAATAGTTCAAGATCTTGTATCGTGAGTTGGAAGCAGAATTATGTTCTTCTGACACTGTCAGAATAATATCCATATTTTTGAAGTGGTTAGTCTACTTTGGTTATCGATTTTTGATTTAATGGAGTTTTTCTTTGCTTGATATTTGCATTAACTTCATGGATACATTCTTTAGTTTTCTTATGGTAAAAATGATAAAAACCAGAAACAGTTCCACTGCCCTGAGGAACTGCCTCCCAGAATGGTAATAAATTAACATAATAACCATCCTACAGCTCTTTCTGGAGAGCTACTGGCCTCAAAATGGTGACTATGGAAATTTGTCCCATGTACTTCAAAGTCATTGAACATGAAGCATTCTAGAGTATTTCTGGAGGATAATTTTATGAAGACAGAGTCTAATGAATATGCAGTTGAGCCTGGGAAATGGGTTATGATGTAACTATGAGCGCTGTAATCATGTGATAGGGATGCTGCTTGAAGGTTGGAACTGATACCACTCAGACCATGGCTTTGTTGTTATACCATCATGTAATTATTACTAATAAACATTGTTTAATGAAATACTTTGAGGTTTAACCTGAATTTATCTGAAGATTCGATTAACCTAGATGAAAACAGTATTGAAGGGTTATATGAGCAGGAATCTCTTGCACAGCTCACAGCCTGAAATACAATGGACAAATGTGACAACGCTTTGAAACTCTTTCAATTGTCAAGTTCATAAAATGTGAGATATTAATCAAGAATAAAAAATACATTAAAAAGATAGCTCTTTCTGCTGGAGTGTTTAACAGGTGACTGATCCTAAGGATCATCTATTCTCAGTACTGTTAAAAAAATGCCCATTATGTCTAATCAATGGATTAGGGCTCAAAACCCAGATCTACTGGATGGGAAGTGACTGGGATACAATAAAGCTAAGATTGACACTATGTTCATCCTTAACTAATTCAGTGCGGAATAAAAGGAATACAGAGGTGTTTATCCAGTGATCCCTTTGCCATTCATCCCTACTTTTTCCCTCATTTGTCATTGAACGTTTCTATAATGTCCTGAAGTCAATCTGCATTAACACAGTGCACCATTGGTGAATGTGGTGCACTGTGTGACTTCAATGCATTTGGATGAATAGAGTGAAATTACTTATCTTCCCCTTTACAAACACCTTCTCAAAAATTAAACCTGCCTGTTTAACAAGCCCCAGTGGACCAAGCAGTTATGTTTATTTCCATTGGGAAGGAACTAGCCCGTGAAATTGCAATATTTAATTCAAGGGCAATGCTGTCAGCCATGTCTCCATGAGGCTGCCCCTTGGCAACTTGGAAAAATTACAAAAATTGTGCTGATTAATATACATGGGAGGTACATTAGAAATAATCAAATGTGTATCAGTTTATTGCTCTCTACTACAAAGGAGAAGTCATAACAAATAGAGATCATTCAACCATGCAGTTCCACCAACCCAGAGCCCCTTAACATTTATTCTTGCATGAACTTTCCTTTCAAAGCACCAGTTTATCTCTTATCTAAAAAAAAATACAGGATTAATTACTGGGTGATTCTGGCTTCCCAGTTGGAAAGGTAGAATAGAGATTCATTCATTAACAGCCCCTTGAGGAATTACAGTATTGATTCTCTGAAATGCACCACCTCCGGAATTACCCATTCTGCTGAAGTTCTTTCCCTTCTCAGTTCATCAGTCGTCCATTGACCTTCCATCTGAGGTCGGAGTGGGCTTGGAGAGCAATCTGTGTCAGCTCTCCCCAGCCCACCTCTTATAAGATTCAGCCCAAAGATGATGTAGTGCATGTGGATGTGTCAAATGACCTAATTCTCTGCTGGCAAAGCTAAAACATGGTTGAAAATCATATGTAGCTCATGTTGAAACTTGCTTGCTTTTGTAGATTTAAAAATTCATCTTATTATCACAACTGAGAGTAAACTCAAGAGTCAACCAGAGTATAAGAATGAGAATGTTAATGATGATGATGTAACTCTGACATCAACAGTCACATGCCATCAAGACCCTGAGAGAGGTAGAATGGAAGAATAGTACCAGAGAGCTAAAAGACTATTCTATACATTAGTCTGTAAATAAGAGATAACTAAATCTCCTGTGAGTCAGGCAGTAGAGGCAGAGATGGAGTGAATTCAAAGGGGGGGTAGTCTAACTAAATAGAGCAGCTTCAAGAATGCAGGAAATGCACCCAATGCCCAGATTTTATAAGAGGCAGCAGAATCTATGAAGACGGAACAACATAGGATTGAAACTGTTGATGCACAAAACATAAACTGTATGTGGTTCCACAATCATAGGAGCATCCAGTTAAAAGATAAGGAACTTGCCAGCCTTTCACAATAGCAATGAAGCTGTCTGCAAAGGTGGAGTTTGACTGAAGCTCATAGAGACAGAGAAGGTCTCTTATTTTGTGTGCAAGAATAGCCAGAAGCCAGCAGTATTCAGTGTTGGTAAATTGTGAAGAACTCTGTGTGGAATGAAGAGCCATGGTTAATTAACTGTCACTGATGCAATATTTTAACATTCTCTACATTAAGGAGACTGGCAGGTCAGTGAAATATATGTCCTGAAACCAGATTGTGATCTGAAATCATTGTTCTCTTTTTCAAATGATTGCATAGTAATTCCCATGAGCTGCTCTTGTTTCTGCAGTCATCAAAGAGTGCACTCTCCTTTATTAATTTTGCTCTGGCAGAGATAACACTGCCCAAATCAAATTAATTTCCACCAAGGCATTGGGCACTGAACTTGACGATGATTCCTTGTAACTACGCTCGTCGCCTAGCTAGCAGAATGCAATATGCAAATATGGTCATGAATGAAGTTCGACTAAAGAATTATTCCAGACATAGTTAGTTTCTATTGTTCTCTGTGCATGAGTGATATGGAAATCACTATATTATTTACAACTGTTTCACTTCTATATACAAAAGTACATAATATATACAATGACATGTATCATCTGTAAAATGCGAAAATTCATATTTCCATACACAGCTTTTATAAATTTCGAAGCCCACCTTTGTAATGTAAGCTACTGAGGTAATCCTTTTGTGTTGCAATTATGATTTCCTACCAGAAGTAGTGTAGAGATATGAATGGGGTTTAATTTAAAATGGAGAAATGGAGGCAGCTCAAGTACACTTCCTGACCAATACCAATACTCAAAATTAGATTGGAGACAGATAATGTAAGGCTGAGAAAGTAAAAATTTGTTGGGAATTGGGAAAACTTTTCATGGTCTGAAATTTTACCCAGTACAGAGAAAGATAGCAGTGGTTGACAGATGTCAATTATTTCTACCCAAGATCATTATTGTATGGATTCCTCAGGATAGTTTCCTCAGTTTAATCATTTACAGCTTCTTCATTAGTGGCGTTTTCTCTAACCTAAGGAGTGTGAATAATGGTGGGACTGTATTTTCTGGCAACTTGAAGCATCCATACCTAATTGCAGCAAGACATGAATGGATTGTGCCCTTGGTTGATAGGATCAAAGTAACATTCATGCCAAACAATGACCTTATTCCCACAATAAAGAATCTGATCAGCTCTTCAATATTTGGTGGCGTTATCATCATTGAATTCACCACCATCAACATGCTACAAGTTACATTTGATCAGAACCTTAACCTCACCAGCTACATAAATACTCTATTTACAAGAGGAGGTCAAGAACAAAGTATTCTGCGATGAGCAAATCACTTCCTAGTGTCTGTCTACCATCTACAAAAGCACAAGTTTGAAAAATGATTAAGTACACTACTTGCCCAGAAGAGTATAGCTCCAATAATGCTAAAGAAGCTCAAAACCATCTCAGACAGAGTAGTCCACTGGACCAACACTTTAACCATTCACCCACTTCACCACATGACGGATGTTGAGGTTAGGGATAGATATTGGATTACTCCAGATCAAGACAGCATAAGGAGGGAGGGAGTGTTAGGTATTTCAGAACGCATTAAGGTGGACAAGTCCCTAGGTCTGGATGGGATCTATCCTCGGTTACTGAGGGAAGTGAGAGAGGAAATAGCTGGGCCCTTAGCAGATATCTTTTCAGCATCCTTGAACTCAGGTGAGGTTCTGGAGGACTGGAGGATTGCTAATGATGTCCCCTGGTTTAAGAAGGGTAGCAAGAATAATCCAGATAATTATAGACCGGTGAGCCTATGTCAGTGGTAGGGAAGCTGCTGGAGAAGGTACTGAGGGGTAGGATCAATTTACATTTGGAAGAAAATGAGCTTATCATTGATAGGCAACATGGTTTTGTGCAGGGCAGGTCATGTCTTACCAACTTAATAGAATTCTTTGAGCAAGTGACAAAGTTGATTGATGAGATACCACATACATGGACTTCAGTAAGGCATTTGATAAGGTTCCCCATGGTAGGCCAATGGAGAAAGTGAGTTTGGCATGGGGTCCAGGCTATACTAGCTAGATGGATGGAGAATTGGCTGGGCAACAAGAGACAGAGAGTAGTAGTGGAAGGGAGTTTCTCAAAATGAAGACCTGTGGACCAGTGGTGTTCCACAGGGATCCATGCTGGGACCACTGTTGTTTGTGGTATGCATAAATGATCTGAAGGAAGGTATAGGTGGTCTGATTACAAGTTTGCAGATGACACTAAGATTGGTGGAGTAGTAGATAGTGAAGGTGACTGTCAGAGAATGCAGCAGAATATAGATAGATTTGAGAGTTGAGCAGAGAAATGGCAGATGGAGTTCAATCCGGGCAAATGCAAGGTGATGTATTTTGGAAGCTCCAATTCCAGAACTATATGGTAAATGGAAAGGCCTAGGGGAAAATTGATGTACAGAGAGATCTGGGTGTTCAGGTCCATTGTACCCTGAAGGTGGCAGCACAGGTCTATAGAGTGGTCAAAAAGACATACGGCATACCTTCTTTCATTGGACGGGGTATTGAGTACAAGAGTTGGCAGGTCATGTTACATTTGTATTGGGCTT
The DNA here is from genome assembly GCF_004010195.1 of Chiloscyllium plagiosum. Taxonomy (NCBI): domain Eukaryota; kingdom Metazoa; phylum Chordata; class Chondrichthyes; order Orectolobiformes; family Hemiscylliidae; genus Chiloscyllium; species Chiloscyllium plagiosum. The sequence continues at coordinate 11,357,633 of NC_057733.1, forward strand.
TGATTCAGCCACATTTGGAACACTGCATACACTTCTGGTCATCACATTACCAAAAGGATGTGGATGCTTTGGAGAGGGTGCAGAGGAGGTTCACCAGGATGTTGCCTGGTGTGGAAGGCGCTAGCTATGAAGAGAGATTGAATAGATTAGGATTATTTTCATTAGAAAGACAGAGATTGAGGGGAGACCTGTTGAGGTTTACAAAATCATGAGAGGTGTAGACAGTGTGGATAGCAAGAAGCTTTTTCCCAGAGTGGGGGACTCAATTACTTGGGGTCACAATTTCAAGGTGAGAGTGGAAAAGTTTAAGGGAAGTATGCGTGGAAAGTTCTTTACGCAGAGAATGGTGGGTACCTGTACTGTGTTACCAGCAGAAATGTTAGAGGCGGGACAACAGCATCATTTAAGATGTATCTAGGACAGATACATGAATGGGCAGGGAGCATAGGGATAAAGATCCTTGGAAAATAGATGTCAGGTTTAGATAGTGGATCTGGATCAGCACAGCCTTGGAGGGCTGAAGGGCCTGTTCCTGTCCTGTTATTTTCTTTGTTCTTTGTACTGGCAGCTCTGTGTACCCTCTACAAGATACACTGCAGTAACTCGATAAAAGCCAATTGCACCTTCTAAACCTTTACCGCCTAGAAGGACAAAATAAGAATGTTTAAGCACGCAAAATCCCCTCCACATGAGGCACCATCCTGGATTGGACCAATACCATCATTCCTGTAGGTGTTGCTGGGCCCGAATCTGGAGACTCCCTTCTTGACAGCACAATGGATGTACCTACATCTCACGGACTGCAGCGTTTCAAGATGGCAGCTGACCATCAATGACCTTACTAACTTTTCTTTGTCCAGCCCGTTTGTTTCAGCATCCACTGCTTTTTGTTTTATTTTAGTGTCTATTTCAATAGATGGTACCTTCAATTTTTGTTCATGCATGTCATAAATGGGACAGCTTGGGCACGAGTTGTGCAGTACCTTCACAACTGCACATGAGATGTGTGGAGGGATCATTGCTCACCATCATCTCTTGAGGGGCAATTACGGATGGACAGCAAATGTGTCCACATCCTTTGGGTGAATAGAAAACAAAAGACATGACAACAGGATTGCATAAACCTGGCCTATAGTATGCTTTTTTACAACAGAAATGTACATTCGTGGTAGCAAAGATACTTAAGTAAAGCCACATGATGTTCAAATATTTTTCACTTTCATTTGGTACAGCCTAACCATCTGTCAAATATTTAGAGAAATGTAGAACTCCTGATGCAGTTTTTATATGGATCAAGCAGCATATATACACACTGCTCACAACCCACGTGTATCCCAGTCCAAGAGACAATTGAACAAAGATATGGCATCCATAGGAGCCCTGAAAGACTACAATATAAAACTTAGCCTTATTACAAACCAAATGCCATGTCTCTTTTTACCCAACCTATTGGTAATTATTCTGAATTACATTTATTCAGCTGATTATTGTGTATCTTTATTGAATTGCTTTCCACTACATTAGAACCATCAAAAACAAGAGGTCGTTTATTTCATATCAAATCTTCTGATACCATATTTAATAATGCATTTCATTATGGAGAAACCCCATAAGAATCATCACAGGAATATTTGTCTCCGTAATTACTTGCATCGAGTCTTGACAGATTGTCTGACAGTAATTTGTATTTATTATCTTTTGAAATGGAGGATTGGCATCCCAAAGTGATATCTAGTGTGATATATCGAACATGAGAGATACACGTTTGTCCTGCATTGTGTTATCCCACTCATAAAATGCTCATGATTATAGGTTTCCAATCAGAGGAGAGATGGTGTGCTAATAGAAACTGATCATTAGCTGGGAGTGCTGGTTTAAGGTGATGACGGAATGCTTAAATGATCAGATTTATATTACACAGCATCTATTTAAAATACAAAGCCCTGGTCATACTTTAATCTATAGTTGCTACTGAGTTGTTTTTCTCTAAGCTAGATCAATGGTACAGAGTGATACTCATGCCTCCAAGCCAATACTCCCAGTCTTATCTCTACATCGATTGGGCAGGTGAGGGTAGCATTGATCATTCCTGTTGCATGCAATAGTATATCATAAACGCTGTTTAATTTTCAAAACAATGATCATTTTAGTGACAATCTCATTCTTTGATTCTATGCTGAAAGACAGGACCATCCACAGTGCTGCAGTCACTAAAATATGTTGAGTAATGAGGCAAGTTTCAATCCCACATTAGCTGGAGCAGGAATCATAACCAGAGTCCCCAATATTGGCCATCCGTCCAACGAAACCAACCAATTCCCTCAGAGTTGCGATATCAAATGCAGGCTTACATACATGTATACTGATGGTATAGATGCCCATATTACTTCCAGCACACGTCTGACCAGACATTTCTCCTGTTAGCATGTATTGGAAGGATTTGCAAATTATTCAACCTGTTTGACATTATTAGACATATATCCTTCTTGGTTATGAAGTATTGGAATTCAATTTTAACCTGGATCTTCTGGTTCAGTGGAAAGGATTTTACAAGATCTTCTGTCTTATATTGCCTTTGTAAGGCTAATGCTGAAGGGTGCCTTCATCACCACCAGCTATGAGAATGTCATAGGGGCTTGGTGGGAGAATATTTTAGGATAGAATCATAGAGATGTACAGCATGGAAACAGACCCTTCGGTCCAACTCATCCATGCCAACCAGATATCCTAAATTAACCTAGTCCCAGTTGCCAGCACTTGGCCCATATCCCTCTAAACCCTTCCTATTCATATACCCATCCAGATGCCTTTTAAATGTTGTAATTGCATCAGCCTCCACCATTTCCTCTTGCAGTTCATTCCACATACCTACCACCTCTGTGTGAAAACGTTGCCCCTCAGGTCCCTTTTCATTATTTCCCCTCTCACCCTGAACCTATGCCCTCTAGTTCTGGACCCCTCACCCCAGAGAAAAGACTTTGTCCATTTATCCAATCCATGCCCCTCATGATTTTATAAACCTCTATAAAGTCACCCCTCAGCCGCCGACACTCCAGGGAAAACAACTCCAACCTATTCAGCCTCTTCCTGTAGGCCAAACCCTCCAACCCTGGCAACATCCTTGTAAATCTTTTCTGAACCCTTTCAAGTTTCACAACATCCTTCCTATGGATGGAGACTAGGATTGTATACAGTATTTCAGAAGTGACCTAACCAATGTCCTGAACAGCTGCAACATGACCTTCCAACTCCGATTCTCAGTGCTCTGACCAATAAAGGAAAGCACACTAAACGCCGTCTTCACTATCCTATCTACCGGCGCCTCCACTTTCAAGCTACACTCCAGGGTCTCTTTGTTCAGCAACACTCCCCAGGACCTTACCATTAAGTGTATAAGTCCTGCTTTGAATTGCCTTTCCCAAATGCAGCACCTCACATTTATCTGCATTATACTCCATCCACTCAACCCATTGGCCCATCTGACCAAGATCCTGTTGTATTCTGAGGTAACCTTTGCCGCTGTTCACTACACCTCCAATTTTGGTGTCGCCTGCAAAATTACTAACTATACCAGGATCTTACATGAGAAAACCTAACATCGAGATCTTCCTCACAATTTCTATAAGAATACCTATCACATTAATGTTACATGCACTTAGCTGCAATCATTCATCTTGTTTAAGGTAAGAACCTCGTCTCATTAGATCTACTGGGTAGTTTTTCTCAATCACATTAGACAAAGCAGGCCCTTTAAATCCCTACCAAGAAAGAGGCCATCAGCAGCACAATTACTAGTGAGCTCATCAAGCATGTTGTGAGCACTTGTGAGGCTTTATCTTAATACACTTCAGAGAAGATAATTTGCACTAATTGTGAAGACAGCATGAGAAATCACCTTTCAGAGTGGAAAGAAGAAAATTGGAGAGCTACTTTAATGCAATGTAGTAAATAAACACTGAAAATCATCATTCTTTGAATTGATGGGTTGTCTGGTTTAATAGCTCCTGACATCCAGTTCAGAAAGACAGCCATTTTAATGTAAGTGCAATGTGCACTTTAAACAGCCATTTGATTTTAGTAATAACTTCTGTGATGGCTTGACTCAAATGCAAGTCACAATTTTTGTTGGCAAAATAAAACTCCATAGAGGCTGGTATCCTGTCACCAAGTCACTCTATATTTGCACATGAAGTGTCCTTGACTCTAGTACTGCATCTTCAACTTCAGCTCTCAGAATGAACAGAACCTCTGATGCCCCTGTTTATACCTATCAGTTTCACTCCCTAATTGGACCAGATTAACAGCCCCAATCAGGGAACTCATATTCTATGAGGCCCACCTGGCTGACTCTGTCACAATCCTTACATCCCTTCCCCTCTGTGTCTGCAGACATAGGCTTGATAAAGATCTTGGAGAGCCTTCTAGGGCATTTTAGCACCAGGTCAGATCCCTCTGACCTGGGGTCTGATACAGGCAGTGTGTAATGCACGGGCACTCGCCTCTTGTGCCAGAAGCCCCTCTATAGAACTTCACTTCCTTCTTTCGGCAGCAAAGGTGTCAAAGCAGTTACAATCCATCATGTCCATCACTGATTCGGAGGACTCTTCAACACTTGACAGAGAAAGTGCACCCCAAGGGTTGCAACTGGTGCGAGGGGCAGAGCACATGTTGCTGCTGCACAGTTTGAGAATTTGTGACTTTTCATACAGTTAAGATGCTTGTTCAGGACCATTGCACCTACCCAAACTTTATATGTCACTGGACCTGACCTCGTGCCAACCATGCGTCTTATCCATGCAGGGCCATTCCTGTGGCTCTTACACCAAAGCTCATCCCCTGTCTCTCTCGCCCGGCAGAGTCTTGTGTCTGACAGCAGCAGTCCTGTTTGACAACCCAACCCCCCACCTACCCAGTTCCTGGAAAATCAAAACTAACCTGGTGTGGAGTCTTCTCCCCATTAGCAACTCTGCTGGTGTTATCCCTGTAGTTGCATTTAGGTGGTTGTGTAATCAAATAACAGCCATAAGAGCTTGGTATCTAGCAAGGTTATAGCTGTTTCTTCAAGCCTGCCTTGAAGCTTGGACTGTTCTTTCTGCCAGGTCATTGGATGATAGATGGCATGGAGCTGTCCTTATATGCTGAATTCCATTTGACTTTCAGAAATACCCAAATTCCTTGCTGGTAAACGTTGGCCCAAAACTTCTGAGACACCATGTATTGAAAAAGATGCACACAGATTTTTCTATCGTTGTCCCTGTGTTTGACAATCGGACTCCATGCACATCCACCTACTTTGAGTGGGTGTCTACAATGACTAAGAATGTTGAGCCCATGAAAGGGCTAGCGTAGTCAATATGTAACTGAGTCCTGGTTATACCTGGCCAGTGTCATGGGTGTGGGGGCACTGCTGGCAGTAATTTCTATCCTTGTTGGCACCCTGGGCACTGCCCCACCACCTCAGGTCACTATTTATTTCGACAATGTTCTAATAACAAGGAAAACAAATACGAAACACTTAGAGAACTTAGACATAGCCCCAAGGTGTTTGTCCAATGTGAGCGTATGTGTCCCAGGCCTCCCAGAAGCTGCATCCAGACTTGGCCACCCGACATAACCTCTTGCCAACATCTTCAGTTTGGAGATCCCTGGACGACCCTGGTGGAGTCACTCCACACAAAAATATAACATCCTCTACTGGGAGCTGGTCTCTCTGGGTTCAAAATAGTTTCAGTTCTAGTTGTAATGGCCCTTTGGTTTCTCCCATCATCACCAGTCATTTCAGTTTTGCCAGGATGGAATCTTTCTGCATCCAAAGTCTGAGATTGACAGCTTTGACTGGGACTGTGTCCAGAAAATTTAATACCATTGCAGACTCTTCCATTGGAGGTGCTACCTGAGGTGTATGTGTTAATGGGAGACAGCTCAGTGCATCCGCATTTGCTACGTGGCCTCTTTGTAGTTAACTTGCAATTAAAAACACTAATATTAGAGCCCACTGCTGAATGTGACATGAAGCTATGAGTGACACAGCCTTGTTCTCTTTAAGCAAATCAAGTAAGGGTTTATATTTTGTTCTTATCATAAATTTTCATCCATAAAGGTATCAGTGGAACTTCCTGACTCCAAATGTGACCACCAATCCTTCACTCTCTATCTGGACATATCTACACTCTGCATTAGCCAAAGTGGATACGCCATTGGGCATTCCTCTCCCTTAGGTCACCTACAAGCTGATACCACTCTGATGCTGTGCGGGGAGGCATCGCAATGTCAATTCCAGAACTTTCTTGGGATCGTAGTGTGTCAACACCTGAGAGGATGATAGCTGTTGCTTTACCTCATTGAAAGCTAGGGCTTATCTATGCAAGCTGAAAATGTGTTGCTGGAACAGCGCAGCAGGTCAGGCAGCATCTAGGGAACAGGAGAATCGACGTTTCGGGCATAAGCACTTCTCCAGCATCTGCAGACCTCACTTTCTCCCCTTATCTATGCAAGGCTGACCCTTCTTTAGGAGGCCAGGTTATATACAAACTTTCCGTAATAATTCACCAGCCTAAGAAATGACCTAAACTCCTGGACAGCTTTGATTGTATCGATTGTATTTTCAACAGGTGTATCATGCTCTTGTCAACTCTGTAGCTCAAGTAGGTCAGTTGGAGTTCTGTAACACAGATGCTTCCCTTCTTAGGCATATGTTCACTTTGGAAAAATACCTTAAGACTATGTCTAAGTTCTCTAAGTGTTCCTTATATGTTTTCCCTGTTATTAGAATGTAATCTAGATAAATAGTGACCTGAGGTGGATCTTGCAAAATGTTCTCCATTGTCCATTGAAAAATTACACAGGCTGTTGATATCCCAAATAGCAGTCTCATATATTATTCCAAGCCCTTATGGGTGTTAATTATAGCATACTTTTGGGAATCTTTGTCTAAAAACAATCACAAATACATATGGCTCATGTCCAGCTTTGTGAAGGGCAGCCCCTCTACCAGTTTTTCTTATTAATCCTCTATCCAAAGGATTGAGTATTTATCCAGCTGCAAAAAGGGGTTTACTGTTTGTTTAAAATCCCCACAAAGATGAACCGACTAGTCAGGTTTCACAATCGGTATGACCGATGCTACCCATTCCGCATACTGAACTGGTTTGATGATTCCTTCATTTTCCAGCTTTCTGATTTCTGCCTATAAGAATCGTGGAATTGCTTCCTCATCGATGCGCAATGTGGCCTTGGTTGCTCTGATAGTCCTTTGACCATCCTGGAAGACTTCTGGGCATTTCATTAAGACTTCAGTAAGGCAGTCATTTTCGAATTGAAAAATGTTGAATCAGTCTAAGTGAATCTCTCACAACCTATTTCATCCCATTGAGTTTAAGCCCAAACGTTTTACTACAATCAATGGTTATTGAACCAATTGCTTTTCATAAGCCGCGAGATTCAAAGTTGTACACTAAATCTGTAAAGGCTCCCTGATATTGGTTCGTGGCCTAGCCAAAGTCTTTCACAAACTTAAGGGTTGGAATCAGAGTGAATTTTGTTAAAGACTGATTCCGCAATCATTGAAGTCGAGCTGGGCTTCAGCTAGTAGCACTTTTGCTCGGTTCCATCATTAATCCCACATATCTAATGGTCTCTCAGCATCTCACTAAGGGTTAAACCAAAGTTACATGCACCTGCCAGTCACCTTAACCTCGTCAAAATATTCCAATATGGATTCCCCTGGTTCTGATTTGCTCAATAAACACAATAACATCTCAGAATTAGAGGAGGCTTGGGTTTGTAATATTCCTTAACTATGTCTGTCAATTCTTGAAAGGTTTCAGTATCTGGTGCCTCAGGTAAATTAGGCTCCTTATAACATCAAAAGCATTCTGTCTGGATGTATCACCGACTGGTATGGCAACTGTACAATTCAAGATCGGAGATGGTTACAGAGAGTGGTGAACTCGGCCCAGACAATCACAAAGGCCAACCTCCCATCTATAGAATCCATCTACCAGGGCTGCTGTCAAGGAAAGGTCGCCATCATTCTGAAAGATCCATCCCACTCTGGCAATGTTTTTCTACAACCTCTACCATCAGGGAGAAGGCACAGAAGCCTGAACACATGCACCAGCCGGTTTCAAAACAGTTTCTTCCCTACTGTGTTAGAATACTGAATCGACACACAAACTCTTAACATTCGCCTGTACTTATGTTTTGGTTTTTGCTGCTGCTTACCTATTATTTACTTATCTATGTCACTTAACTTTGTGATCTGCTTGTATTGCTCGCAAGACAAAGCTTTTCACTGTACCTCAGTGCATGTGACGATATATTCAATTCAATTCAATTCAACTGTGGTTCTACAGGCTGTTAGGAGAATTACTTGCGGGCTTTTCATCTGCCTCAATGATGTTTGCTACGAAAAAAATAATGCATTCTTTCCACATACTGGCTTCAGAGTTCAAAGGCATTGTTGTTGTTACTCTGTATTATAAACCAGCTGTCCAGCCAAGTGAGCGAGCAAACCCTCCATCTTTCGAAGATGTACTTGGGAAACTAATGGTATAAGACAAATACATTCCCTTGACCTCTTGAGTTGCATCTCAGGACTTTAAAGAAATTAGCTACAGAGAAAATGGATGCACTTTCAATAACCTCCCAAGAATCTTTAAATTTAGAAAACGTTCCAGAGGACTGGAAAACTGCCGATGTAGCATGCTGTTCAAAAAGGGAGGGAGACCACAGCAGATAACTTTAGACCGTGTCATTGAAAGAATGTTAGAATCTACTACAATGGATATAACAACAGTACAAATAGGTAATAAATTCAAGTAGAGTCAGCATAGCTTCATGAAGAGGGGATCATGCCTGACAAATTTATTATAATTCTATGAGGGGTTAAGAAGCAGAGTAGATATAGGGATCTTTTATTTGCATTTCTGAAGAGTGTCTAATATAGAGTCATAGAGATGTGCGCCCACATCTCCTCCCTCACCTCCAGCCAATGCCCAAAAGGCTCCTTCCACATCCATCAAAGTTTTACCTGCACATCCACTAATATCATTTATTGTATCCGTTGCTCCCGATGCGGTCTCCTCTACATTGGGGAGACTGGACGCCTCCTAGCAGAGCGCTTTAGGGAACATCTCCGGGACACCCGCACCGATCAACCACACCGCCCTGTGGCCCAACATTTCAACTCCCCCTCCCACTCTACTGAGGACATGGAGGTCATCGGCCTCCTCCACCGCCGCTCCCTCACCACCAGACACCTATGCTACTTTCTCCCCACCCCCACCCTCCTCTCATTTATCTCTCCACCCTTCAGGCTCTCTGCCTGTATTCCTGATGAAGGGCTTTTGCCCGAAACGCCGATTTTACTGCTCCTCGGATGCTGCCTGAACTGCTGTGCTCTTCCAGCACCACTAATGCAGAATCTGGTTTCCAGCATCTACAGTCATTGGTTTTACCTAAATAAGTTTAAGAGCCCATGGCGCAGTGGGTAATATATTAGCATGGATAGAAGATCTGTTCACGATTAGAAGATAGAGAGTTGGGATAGGGGCATTTTCAGAATGGCAACATGTAACTCTGGAGTGCCACAGGGATCAGTGCTGGAATTATTTACAATATATATTAATGATTTAGATGATTAAAGTGAATGTGTTATTACCAAGATTATGGATAACACAGAAGTAGGTGCAAGCTAAGTAGTGAAGATGAGGATTATTTACAATGTATATGAATGGCTTAGAGGAGGAAAGCAAGTTTACTGTTATCAAGATTATGGATAACACAAAAATAGGCGGGAAAGGAGGTGATGAGGATGCCACCAAGAGTCTACAGAAGGACATAGACAGGTTAAGTGAATGGGTAAAAACATTGTCAATGGAATATAATATAAGAAAGTGTGAGATTATGAATTTTGGCAGGAAGAATAGAAGAACTGGATATTATTTAAATTAAGAAAAGCAATAGAAAACCGTAGCATAAAGGAATGTGTCCTTATGCATTAATCACAAAAATCTAGCATCGAAGATCAGCATGTAATAGGGAAGGCAAATGGAATGGAACATAAAAACTAAGGAGATTTCTCTAAAACTAATAAGACTTTAGTTTTATTTCTCTTATCTAAGGAGCAATGTATTGACATTGGAGACAGTTCAGAGAAGTTTCAGCAAGTTAATCCCACATATGGAAGAATTTTCATTTGAGGAGAGGTTGAATAAATTGGGTTTATCCATAGTGATGTTAAGGATAATGAGTAGAGGCCATACTCCATCAAGCATTACCCAGGCTCCCCAGGGCCCTCCAAAATGTTTTGACTCTCAACCTAGAACTGAAAGGTTCTGATTTACTCACCCGGGTGGTTACCCAAGAGAATTTACACATCGTAAAACCACATTTAATAACTGAGCTCGCTGACCCCAATTCTGAACCCTGACTCTTTGACATCTCCACGATTGCCAACTCTCCTGACCTCCATCTTAATATCCCTCAACATGACTAGCCACTCCCCAATAATCCCTGATTCTCCCCTGAACCTCTTCTGCTACCTAATCCTCTGAATGCCCTTATCCCTCCGTGACCAGAACCCAGCCAAGTGCCACCCAACCCAATTGGCACAAAACCATCCTAAGCACTAACACACTGAAAAAGGTGCTCAGGTATACCAGAAATGTTCATTGCCATAAAATGGCACATGTCCCTCTGTCCTGTGATGGTCTGATAGTGAAGGACTCTAGATGAAAGAATACTTTGCTTTCTGAAGAGGCTCAGTTTGAAAGTCCTGGCCACACATGCAGAGCTTCATCTTTGAGGAATAAATTCGGCTGTCTATCTGACATTTGTTGCTGCATCTTGGAGGATTTGAGTCAATATCAAATCGATACAGCTTTCTGACAGGGATTGTTCCATAACCCTTAAAGCTCTATCTGACAACGGGGATGCAAAGAATTTGGAACAAGGAGTGGCAAGAAGGAAAGGGTTTTTCCCTCCGTAGTGACCCTGTCAGGGAGCGTTATTGGGCACAGGTTGCTTGAACAGGTTGACTCCCCAATTCTAACCTGCAGATTGGCACAACCTAAGATATATCAGTCAGCCTCACCGCATGGGCCATTCACCACCTCCCTCCGCAACCAAGCAGCAGTTAGTGTGATTAATGTCCCTTAATTGGTTACTTAATTGATTAGCTTTTGGCTTAGTAGAGGGATAGGCTGCCCTCCAACATCCTTTTCCGGATCTTAACTGAGGACATTTAGGAAGGCAATGGATCTCCATCACACACCTTCCCTCCTGATTCAATTCCTTCCCCAGCCAACCTCCACCCATCCACACCCTTCTCTTCCCAGACCACTCCTGGGAGGAGTCTTAAGTAAAGCCTTTCTGCATCACAGTGCACCTTCCTTCTGAATCAGCCAGTAAACTGTTGACAGCAAAAACTGAAATTGCTGGAGAAGCTCAGCAGGTCTAGCAGCATCTGTGGAGAGAAATCAGAATTAATATTTGGGTCCATGTCCCATCTTCAGTTAGGTGAGTTCTGAGAAAGTGTCACTCGATCTGAAATGATAATTGTGATTTCTCTCTGCAGATGCTGCCAGACCGGCTGAGCTTCTCCAGCAATTTGTCTTTTTGTTTCTGGTTTACAGCATCCATAGTTCTTTCAGTTTTTATTTAGTAAACTGTTGACACTTGCTTGTAGCATATATTAAATGTATTGTGTGTTTTGAACTGAGCTCCAGCTACCTCCCAATGGTTTGCTTGATCTGGATCATCAAGAATTTGAGTGTTGAATTGGTTCACCCTCAATCCCATAAAGAAGCAAATTCTCAAGAAATTTTTAATCAACCTGTTGGAGATGTTATGACACACTTTTGAAGCAGGTGGGAGTTGAACCCAAACGTTCAGATTCATCACTGCATTACAAGAGCCTTAAACAAATTCTCTAAGACTATGTAGAAAATATCTTTATTTCCCTCAATAACAAAAAGCTCAACTATTCATAGTTTTGATAGAAAATTACTGTTATGAGTAAATTTATGAATCCTCTGGTCTGCATAATCCTACTTCAATTCAGATACGGCTGGGATTGTCTTTATGCTCCATATCTATAGGAAGACATTTTAAACCAGTTAGATTCGGAGAAATCACCATATTTGGAAAACCACCAGTCTTCAAAGAGGACAGTTATAACATTTTGATTTTATCATTGATAAATTGTTTAAAGTTCTGTATGATCAAGAGTTGGAATCCTCTTAAAATGGATAGCACTTTTAAAAACAAATAGTTCTGATTAAAGTTTGCTACAGTTTGTTTAAATCCCAGTAGAAAGTGAGGACTGCAGATGCAGGAGATCAGAGCTGAAAATGTGTTGCTGGAAAAGCGCAGCAGGTCAGGCAGCATCCAAGGAACAGGAGAATCGACGTTTCGGGCATGAGCCCTTCTTCAGCCCGGTAGCCAGCTTTAGAAAAGAATAAATGCTACATCTTATGTTTTAGTGTTTTGGAGTCCTTGAAATGCCACCTGAAATATGTTGTCAATTCAAAGCCACACTCATCTGTAAACAAAAAATGGCCTTGCAGTGAGGAATGCTTTTTATTCTTCTACTGGGTGTACTTTATTTCACTATTAAATGTAGACAATCTCTCGAAACATAAATCCTAAAGAGTACACATTATTACATTTGCTGACATGCACTATTAGCTTTTAGGCTTCTATTTATAAGCAAATTATCTCATGACTAGGATTGAGACCACTATAAAATGCATTTCAATTTACAGTTTTTAAGAGAAAGTTGATTTTTATTTTTTGAAAGAGCAAAAGAGATCCTGACTGGGTAAGAACACTGAGAAACGCAGTCAACCATAGAAGGTTACAGTAGAGAAGGAATCTGCCAAACCCACCTCAGCTGGTATGGTAATAAAGGTAAATCACTCCAGGTGTTAGAAACTGAAATAAAAACTGAAAAAGCTGAGCCTGCACAGTGGATCTTCTGGAATCTGGAGTCAGAAAAGCAAAGATAATGTTTCTTGTCAAACATGACTATTTTGAACAGGTCTGAAGATAAGTCATAGCCAAGTTGAAATGCTAACTCTAGGTAGAATTTTTCCAGCTTCAACGATGTGAATAATGGCAAGAAAGTTAGTAAAATATGACAAGAATGAAATAATGAGATGCTTGATGCCAAGCCCAAAGGTCTGATTATTCACTTAAAGCTTATATCAGCCAGATGAGAATCTTGCCATTAATGTTGACAGTCCTATTTGCATGTATTAGTATCTCATTGTCAAGCTAAACTTGCCTAATTTCCTTACAGACTGATATTCTCCCAGCTACTGGTGAGAAAGCAGACAGCACCAATTCCCAGTTTGAAAGTCAGAGTAGTCATTTGGTGGCGGCAGCTCATCAGCAATTTCTCTAGGCCTCCACAGCGGCTGTCACTCACCAATATTTCATGGTATAATCCATGGCAGTGACCAAATGTACCATCCATTCACATAAGCTGGCAAAATACCAGCTTCGCTGTATCAATGCGGCACATCTCAGACTAACCTGTAATGCAGTTTGCCACTTCAGTGCTGAACTTTGGAGCTCACTGATATTTTATGTTGCAATGTACTGCCCAGCCACTTGGCACACAGTGACAGGAAGTCATCTCATGCTTCAGAACAAGATGTACCTCAGGGCTCCGAGCCTGTTGTCTCAGCACTGGCTCACTGTCTGTTTCCTTCAACATTCACAGAATCGCTACTGTGCCTTGCCCATTTGCAATGGCTGCTTCGCTCAGAACTGACAGGCTCACGTTAGATCCTTTATTGCAGACACAAATCCCCGCAGCTTTTCATGGCTGATAGTATTGAGCAGTCATATTACATCAGTATAACACTGACAGTGTGCATGGCCAGCTTACACAACAAACTTCATCTACTTCAAGCAATGGCCTTTTTGCAAAGTCTAAGAGAAGTGTTCCTTAGTCCAGTCACAGTGCAATGCTCAGGCAGGGGACACCAGCACACTCAGTCAAAGGCATTGTCCGATCGCAATCACTGGTCAGTCATGCATTTGGTGAAAGACTGTGAACTTACAGTCCTGGGGAAAATCCAACCAGTCCAAAGATTAGTGTCAACTAGGTGAAAGTGAGGACTGCAGATGCTGCAGATCAGAGTCAAGCTTAGAGTGGTGCTGGAAAAGCACAGCAGGTCAGGCAGATGCTATTCCCATGTATCTGCTGCCCTTGTCCTTCTGGATGAAAGTGGTCATCGTGTTTGGAAGGTGCTGTTTAAAAACCTTTGCTGAATTCTATCTTGTAGATAGTATACGCTGCTGCTACTGAGTGTCAGAAGTGGAGAGAGTGAATGCTTATGGATGTGGTAGCCAATCAGCCAGACCGATTTGTCCTGGATGGTGTCAAGCTTCTAAACTGTTGCTGGAGCAGTGTATGTCAAGGGGGTTATCAGGACGCAGTGCTGCGTTAAGGAAAGTAGGAAATTCAGGTGTGAGGATGCAAGCTAATATTTTGGGATGCACAGGGTAATAATACTGGATATGAGGCAGTGAACCAATATGGCATGGGAGACACAGGCTTGTCACTGTCTAATACTGAGGTGAGATACTTTAGAGTCTTCAGAACTCAATACTGAGTTCAAAGACATCAGACCATGAATAACTTCTTTCATTTTTATTCCATCCTTTCCCTCCCACACCCCCCCCCCCCCACTGCCCTGTGCACCCCCCAGTGTCTTGTTTATTCAGAGCACAGCTGATCTATTGTCCAGCTGTACAGAATTTTAGTGAGGACACATTTGGAATTTTATGTACACTCTGGTAGTCACATTTTCAGATGGATTTGGACACTTTGGAGATGGTACAGAAACAGCTGACCAAGACGTTGCCTGTTTTTGAGGGTATTAGCTATGAGGAGAGATTGGAAAAACATGGTTTATTTCTATTTGAATGTCAGATGCTGAGGGGTAACATGATAGAAGTTTACAAATTTATGACAGCCATGGAGAGAATGGAGTCTTTTTCCAGAGTAGAAATGTCAATTATTAGTGAATTGAGGTTTAAGGGAGTAAGTTTAAAGGAGATGTGAGAGGCAAGTTTTTACATAGAGGGTGGTAAGTAGTTGGAATGTGCTGCTGGAGAAGGTGGTGGAGATAGATACAATAGCAATGTCCAAGAAGTATCTTGAAAGAGATATGAATAGACAAGGAATAGAGGGATGTAAACAGCATAACAGGAAAAGAATTTTTAGTTGAGTACAGCGCAGACTTGGTGTGCTGAAGGTCCTGTTCCTGCACTGCACTGTTCTTTGTTCTTTGTTATTACTGCTATTCACACCTACAATTAACACCTATATAATATCTCTAAAACTCCTCTCCCATGATGAGCACTCTTTTATCTTTCACTCTCGACACCCTCATCATGTTCCACTTCCTCTGCCTTTCCCATTGCTAACAGTGTGAAGACGATCATTTTGAACCCCTTCAGCTCTGAAGAAGATTCTCAGATGTTGCCAAACCTGCTGAGTTTCTCTAGTAATTTCTATTTTCACTATTTAGAGTTTGACAGTTCAGTTGTTTCTAAGCTGTATACTAGAATGTTTCAGTTACAGTAATATGTATTAAATTTTAAATTGAATCTAAAGTCTCAAAACAGACCATCATGTACCTCAGATGTGGTTCAACATGGCAGTATATGTTATGTAATAACCCAATGTCAAAAATGACTCTGGGACAAAGACTTTGGGCTAAATTTTCTAATTTTTTGGCTAAGTCTAAATTTTTTTGGAGGGGGAGGGATTTCCGCCATGTCATGTAAAACTCGCTTCATTAATGACCTACCTCACCCCTTTGTATCCCTCACATGTGATTCTAGGCCTATCTTACCTCATACTATTCCCAGAAAAATTCACCACTCAACAGATAGCGCCCAACAATTTTAAGAACCTGTTGTTCATGATGGTACAATTATACACCACCCCCTCCAACAGACCTTCCAGGTCCCCGCCTGCAAAGAAGGACATTAATTTCCTCTTGTCAGCCATGTCTGGGGAAAATGGCAAGAACTGTGTAGGGGCAGCTCCAGACTGGAAGGGGTTGTCCAGGTGCACAACAGCCTCTGAAACATAGTGCAATCACCAGAGGTACTGCTCAATTCTGGGATAACTGGGGAGTGATTTTTTTTTCTGGCAACAGCATATGGTAAGATTGGGTTAAAATCTGTTGTGTACAATGCTGTAGGGGCACAATATGTAGTTAATCATTGAGTTTGGTAAGATATGGTAAGAAGGTTCATTGGACCTCGTGACTAAAAGAAAACAGCAAAAGTTTTGACAGAACTTGCATGTAGCCCAAAAAGAGTAAGATATAGTCTATTGTTTATATGAGGTCTCATAATCTCTATTCTGTGATATAGGCTGACAAGAGCCTGGGTGTGCATTCATAAAGAGGAAATGGTCAAATTCAATTCGGACATCTGTCAAATGTGTATTTCATGCAGATAATGAAAATATTGTCTCAGATGTAAAGAACAGCCACGTGGATGATGAAATGAAGGATTGTTAAAGTTATGGAACCAGATTCCATTGACAATCAATACCACATGGCAATTTCTGGCAAAATCAAACTGAAAATTCAACATTTATTCTTGTTAGAAGTTGCCAGTTAGTCGGAGATACAAACTGTAGAATATGAACATGACTGATATATGAATGGAGGGATGTTATACTTCACCACTGTCTTTAGACACAGTGGAGACGGAGTAGGCAGGGAACAGGCTCTTGATCCCAGGATTCATCCATTCCATCCCTTTTCTTTTTTTTCTTTTTTTCACTCCTTGTTTTCTTCTTTTCTCATTTTTGCTCTTTGTTTTCTTTATTTTAGTTTTTAGCACATTTTTATGCGGGTGAAAGTGTGACCAACGTGGGTGAAAGTGTGACCAGCGTGGGTGAAAGCGTGACCAGTGTGGGTGAAAGCGTGACCAGTGTGAGTGAAAGTGTGACCAGTGTGGGTGAAAGCGTGACCAGTGTGAGTGAAAGCGTGACCAACATAGGTGAAAGTGTGACCAGTGAGGGTGAAAGTGTAACCAGCGTGGGTGAAAGCGTGACCAGTGTTGGTGAAAGTGTGACCAGTGCGGGTGAAAGTGTGAACAGTGCGGGTGAAAGTGTGACCAGTGAGGGTGAAAGTGTGACCAACATGGGTGAAAGTGTGACCAGCGTGGGTGAAAGTGTGACCAGTGTGGGTGAAAGTGTGACCAGAGCAGGTGAACGTGTGACCAGCGTGGGTGAAAGTGTGACCAGCGTGGGTGAAAGCGTGACCGTGAAAGTGTGACTAGTGTGGGTAAACGTGTGACTAGTGCGGGTGAAAGTGTGACCAACGTGGGTGAAAGTGTGACCAGTGTGGGTGAAAGCATGTCCAGAGCGGGTGAACGTGTGACCAGTGTGGGTGAAAGTGTGACCAACGTGGGTGAAAGTGTGACTAGTGTGGGTAAACGTGTGACCAGTGCGGGTGAATGTGTGACCAACGCGGGTAAAAGTGTGACCAATGCGGGTGAAAGTGTGACCAGTGTGGGTGAAAGAATGTCCAGAGCGGGTGAACATGTGACCAGAGTGGGTGAACGTGTGACCAGTGCGGGTGAATGTGTGACCAACGCGGGTAAAAGTGTGACCAATGCGGGTGAAAGTGTGACCAGTGTGGGTGAAAGCATGTCCAGAGCGGGGGAACGTGTGACCAGTGTGGGTAAATGTGTGACCAACGTAGATGCAAGTGTGACCAATGTGGGTGAAAGTGTGACCAGCGTGAGTGAAAGTGTGACCAGTGAGGGTGAAAGTGTAACCAGCGTGGGTGAAAACGTGACCAGTGTTGGTGAAAGTGTGAACAGTGCGGGTGAAAGTGTGACCAGTGAGGGTGAAAGTGTGACCAGCGTGGGTGAAAGTGTGACCAGTGTGGGTGAAAGTGTGTGGAGCGTCTGTGAAAATGTGACGAGTGTGGGTGAAAGTGTGACCAGAGCGGGTGAACGTGTGACCAGTGTGGGTAAACGTGTGACTAGTGCTGGTGAAAGTGTGACCAATGTGGGTGAAAGTGTGAGGAGCGTCTGTGAAAGTGTGACAAGTGTGGGTGGAAGTGGGATCAGAGCGGTTGAACGTGTGACCAACGCGGGTGAAAGTGTGACCAGAGCAGGTGAACGTGTGACCAGTGTGGGTGAAAGTGTGACCAACGTGGGTGAAAGTGTGACCAGAGCAGGTGAACATGTGACCAGTGCAGGTAAAAGTGTGACCAGCGTGGGTGAAAGTGTGACCAGTGCGGTTGGAAGTGTGACCAATGTGGGTGAACGTGTGGCCAGTGCGGGTGAACGTGTGACCAGTGCGGGTGAATGTGTGACCAACGCGGGTAAAAGTGTGACCAATGCGGGTGAAAGTGTGACCAGTGTGGGTGAAAGCATGTCCAGAGCGGGGGAACGTGTGACCAGTGTGGGTGAAAGTGTGACCAGTGTGGGTGAAACTGTGACCAGCGTGAGTGAAAGTGTGACCGATGTGGGTGAACGTGTGACCAGTGCAGATGAAAGTGTGACCAGAGCGGGTGAACGTGTGACCAGTGCGGGTGAATGTGTGACCAACGCGGGTAAAAGTGTGACCAGTGTGGGTGAAAGCATGTCCAGAGCGGGTGAACGTGTGACCAG
>NC_057733.1:11376788-11380675 GCF_004010195.1 Chiloscyllium plagiosum
GTGAAAGTGTGACCAGAGCGGGTGAACGTGTGACCAACACGGGTGAAAGTGTGAGGAGCGTCTGTGAAAGTGTGACCAGAGCGGGTAAACGTGTGACTAGTGCGGGTGAAAGTGTGACCAACGTGGGTGAAAGTGTGACCAGTGTAGTAAACGTGTGACTAGTGCGGGTGAAAGTGTGACCAACGTGGGTGAAAGTGTGACCAGTGTAGTAAACGTGTGACTAGTGCGGGTGAAAGTGTGACCAACGTGGGTGAAAGTGTGACCAGTGTAGTAAACGTGTGACTAGTGCGGGTGAAAGTGTGACCAACGTGGGTGAAAGTGTGACCAGTGTAGTAAACGTGTGACTAGTGCGGGTGAAAGTGTGACCAACGTGGGTGAAAGTGTGACCAGTGTAGTAAACGTGTGACTAGTGCGGGTGAAAGTGTGACCAACGTGGGTGAAAGTGTGACCAGTGTAGTAAACGTGTGACTAGTGCGGGTGAAAGTGTGACCAACGTGGGTGAAAGTGTGACCAGTGTAGTAAACGTGTGACTAGTGCGGGTGAAAGTGTGACCAACGTGGGTGAAAGTGTGACCAGTGTAGTAAACGTGTGACTAGTGCGGGTGAAAGTGTGACCAATGTGGGTGAAAGTGTGACCAGCGCGGGTGCAAGTGTGACCAATGAGCGTGAAAGTGTGACCAGTGTGGGTGAAAGCATGACCAACATGGGTGAAAGTGTGACCAGTGTGGGTGAAAGTGGGACTAGTGCGGGTGAACGTGTGACCAGCGTGGGTGATAGTGTGACCAACGTGGGTGATAGTGTGACCAACGTGGGTGAAGTGACCAGTGCGCGTGAAAGTGGGACCAACGTGGGTGATAGTGTGACCATAGTGGGTGAAACTGTGACCAGTGTGGGTGAAAGTGTGGCCAGTGTGGGTGTAAGTGTGACCAGCATGGGTGAAAGTGTGACTAAAGTGGGTGACCGTGTGACCAGCGTGGGTGAAAGTGTGACCAGCATGGGTGAAAATGTGACTAGTGTGGGTGAAAGTGTGACCAGCGTGGGTGCGAGTGTGACCAACGTGGGTGAAAGTGTGACCAGCGTGGGTGAAAGTGTGACCAGTGCAGGTGAAAATGCGACCAGCATGTTTGAAAGTGTGATCAGCGTGGGTGAAAGTGTGATCAGTGCTGGTGGACGTGTGACCAGCATGGATGAAAGTGTGACCTGTGCAGGTGAAAGTGTGACCAGTCCGGGTGAAAGTGTGACCAGCGTGGGTGAAAGTGTGACTAGCACAGGTGAAAGTGTGACTAGCGTGGCTGAACGTGTGACCAGCGCGGGTGAAAGCATGACCAGCGTGGGTGAAAGTGTGACCAGCTTGGGTGAAAGTGTGACCAGAGCGTGTGAAAGTGTAACCAACGTGGATGAAAGTGTGACCAGTGCGGGTGAAAGCGTGACCTGTGCGGGTGAACGTGTCACCAGTGTGGGTGAAAGTGTGACCAGCGTGGGTGAAAGTGTGGCCAGTGCGGGTGAAAGCGTGACCAGTGCGTGTGAAAGTGTAACCAGCGTGGGTGAAAGTGTGACCAGTGCGGGTGAAAGCGTGACCTGTGCGGGTGAAAGTGTGACCAGTCCGGGTGAAAGTGTGACCAGCGTGGGTGAAAGTGTGACTAGCACAGGTGAAAGTGTGACCAGCGTGGGTGAACGTGTCACCAGTGTGGGTGAAAGTGTGACCAGCATGTGTGAAAGTGTGACCAGTGTGGGTGAAAGTGTGGCCAGTGTGGGTGTAAGTGTGGCCAGTGTGGGTGTAAGTGTGACCAAGGTGGGTGAACGTGTGACCAGTGCGGGTGAAAGTGTGACCAGTGTGGGTGTAAGTGTGACCAACGTGGCTGAACGTGTGACCAGCGTGGGTGAAAGTGTGACCAGTGTGGGTAAATGTGTGACCAACGTAGATGCAAGTGTGACCAATGTGGGTGAAAGTGTGACCAGCGTGAGTGAAAGTGTGACCAACGTGGGTGAAAGTGTGACCAGTGTGGGTGTAAGTGTGACCAAGGTGGGTGAACGTGTGACCAGTGCAGGTGAAAGTGGGACTAGTGCGGGTGAAAGTGTGACCAGCGTGGGTGAAAATGTGACTGGTGTGGGTGCGAGTGTGACCAACGTGGGTGATAGTGTGACCAGCGTGAGTGAAAGTGTGACCAACGTGGGTGAAAGTGTGACCAGCGTGTGTGGAAGTGTGACCAAGGTGGGTGAACGTGTGACCAGTGCTGGTGAAAGTGTGACCACTGTGGCTGAACGTGTGACCAGCGTGGGTGAAAGTGTGACTAGTGCGGGTGAATGTGTGACCAACGTGGATGCAAGTGTGACCAGTCCGGGTGAAAGTGTGACCAGCGTGAGTGAAAGTGTGACCAGTGTGGGTAAACGTGTGAGCAATGTGGGTGAAAGTGTGACCAGTGTGGGTGAAAGTGTGACCAGTGTGGGTGAAAGCATGAACAAGGAGGGTGAAAGTGTGACCGACGTGGGTGAATGTGTGACCAGTGCGGGGGAAAGTGTAACCAGTGTGGGTGGAAGTGGGATCAGAGCGGGTGAACGTGTGACCAACGCGGATGAAAGTGTGAGGAGCGTCTGTGAAAGTGTGACCAGTGTGGGTGAAAGTGTGACCAATGTGGGTGAAAGTGTGACCAACGTGGGTGAACATGTGACCAGCGTGGGTGGAAGTGTGACCAGTGTGGGTTAAAGTGTGACCAGTGTGGGTTAAAGTGTGACCGATGTGGGTGAATGTGTGACCGAGGTGAAAGTGTGACCAGTGCAGGTGAAAGTGTGACCAGTGCGGGTCAATGTGTGACCAACGTGGGTGAAAGTTAGACCAGCTTGGGTGAAAGCGTGACCAGCGCGTGTGAAAGTGTGACCAGTGTGGGTAAACGTGTGACTAGTGCGGGTGAAAGTGTGACCAACGTGGGTGGAAGTATGGCCAGCGCGGGTGCAAGTGTGACCAATGAGCGTGAAAGTGTGACCAGCTTGGGTGAAAGCATGACCAGTGCAGGTAAAAGTGTGACCAGTGCGTGTGAAAGTGTGGCTAATGCGGGTGAACATGTGACCAATGCAGGTGAAAGTATGACCAGCGCGGGCGAAAGTATGACCATTGCGGGTGAAAGTGTGAACAGTGTGGGTAAAAGTGTGAGCAGTGCGTGTGAAAATGTGACCAGTGTGGGTGAAAGTGTGACCAACGTGGGTGAAAGTGTGATCGGTGTGCGTGAAAGTGTGACCAGTATGGGTGAAAATGTGTCCAGTGCGGGTGAAAGTGTAACCAGCGTGGGTGAAAGTGTGAGCAACGTGGGTGAAAGTGTGACCAGTGTGGGTGAAAGCGTGAACAACATGGGTGAAAGTGTGACCAGTGCGGGTGAACGTGTGACCAGTGCGGGTGAAAGTGTGACCAATGTGGGTGAATGTGTGACCAGCGTGGTGAACGTGTGACCAACGTGGGTGAAAGCGTGACCTGTGCAGGTGAAAGTGTGACCTGTGCGGGTCAATGTGTGACCAACGTGGGTGAAAGTGTGACCAGCTTGGGTGAAAGCGTGACCAGTGCGTGTGAAAGTGTGACTAATGCGGCTGAACATGTGACCAGTGCAGGTGAAAGTATGACCAGCGCGGGTGAAAGTATGACCATTGCGGGTGAAAGTGTGAACAGGGTGGGTGAAAGTGTGACCAGTGTGGGTTAAAGTGTGACCGATGTGGGTGAATGTGTGACCGATGTGGGTGAAAGTGTGACCAGCTTGGGTGAAAGCATGACCAGTGCAGGTAAAAGTGTGACCAGTGCGTGTGAAAGTGTGGCTAATGCGGGTGAACATGTGGCCAATGCAGGTGAAAGTATGACCAGCGCGGGCGAAAGTATGACCATTGCGGGTGAAAGTGTGAACAGTG
>NC_057733.1:11381745-11383128 GCF_004010195.1 Chiloscyllium plagiosum
GGGTGAAGGTGATACCAGTGCGGGTAAAAGTGTGACCAGCGTGGGTGAATGTGTGACCAGTGCAAGCGAAAGTGTGACCAGTGTGGGTGAACGTGTGACCAGTGCGGGCAAAAGTGTGACCAGCGTGGGTGAAAGTGTGACCAGTGGGGGTGAACGTGTGACCAGTGCGGGTGAACGTGTGACCAGTGCGGGCGAAAGTGTGACCAGCGTGGGTGAAAGTGTGACCAGTGGGGGTGAACGTGTGACCAGTGCGGGTGAACGTGTGACCAGTGCGGGCGAAAGTGTGACCAGCGTGGGTGAAAGTGTGACCAGTGGGGGTGAACGTGTGACCAGTGCGGGTGAACGTGTGACCAGTACGTGCGAAAGTGTGACCAGCGTGGGTGAAAGTGTGACCAGTTCGGGTTAAAGTGTGACCGGCGTGGGTGAAAGTGTGACCAGTGCGGGTGAACATGTGACCAGCGTGGGTGAAAGTGTGACCAGTGTGGGTGAAAGTGTGACCAGTGCGTGTGAAAATGTGACCAGTGTGGGTGAAAGTGTGACCAATGTGTGTGAAAGTGTGATCGGTGTGTGTGAAAGTGTGACCAGTATGGGTGAAAGTGTGTCCAGTGCGGGTGAAAGTGTGACCAGCGTGGGTGAAAGTGTGAGCAACGTGGGAGAAAGTGTGACCAGTGTGGGTGAAAGTGTGACCTGTGCAGGTGAAAGTGTGACCAGTGCGGGTCAATGTGTGACCAGTGTGGGTGAAAGTGTGAGCATCGCGGGTAAAAGTGTGACCAGAGCAGGTGAAAGTGTGACCAGTGTGGATGAACGTGTGACCAACATGTGTGAAAGTGTGACCAGCGTGGGTGAACGTGTGCCCAGCGTGGTTGAAAGTCTGACCAGCGAGGGTGAAAGTGTGAGCAACGTGTGTGAAAGTGTGATCAGTGCGGCTGAAAGTGTGACCAGTGTGGGTGAATGTGTGACCAGCGTGGGTGAAAGTGTGACCACTGCGGGTGAAGGTATGACCAGTGTGGGTGAAAGTGTGGCCAGTGTGGGTGAACATATGACCAGTGTGGGTGAACATATGACCAGTGTGGGTGAATGTGTGACCAGCGCGGGTGAAAGTGTGACCACTGCGGGTGAAAGTGTGACCACTGTGGGTGAAGGTGATACCAGTGCGGGTAAAAGTGTGACCAGCGTGGATGATTTGTGTGACCAGCGCGGGTGAAAGTGTGACCACTGCGGGTGAAGGTGATACCAGTGCGGGTAAAAGTGTGACCAGCGTGGGTGAATGTGTGACCAGTGCAAGCGAAAGTGTGACCAGTGTGGGTGAACGTGTGACCAGTGTGGGTGAAAGTGTGACCAACATGGGTGAAAGTGTGACCAGTGCGGGTGAACGTGTGACCA
>NC_057733.1:11383540-11393365 GCF_004010195.1 Chiloscyllium plagiosum
TGTGACCAGTGTGGGTGAAAGTGTGACCAGTGTGGGTGAAAGTGTGACCAGTGTGGGTGAACATATGACCAGTGTGGGTGAAAGTGTGATCAGCACGGGTGCAAGTGTGACCAGTGCAGGTGAAAGTGTGACCCGCGTGGGTGAAAGTGTGACCAGTGCAGGTGAAAGTGTGACCAGTGTGGGTGCAAGTGTGACCAGTGTGGGTGAAAGTGTGACCAGTGTGGGTGAAAGCGTGACCAACGTGGGTGCAAGTGTGACCCGCGTGGGTGAAATTGTGACCAGTGTGGGTGAAAGTGTGACCAGTGCAGGTGAAGTGTGACCAACGTGGGTGAAAGTGTGACCAGTGCTGGTGAAAGTGTAACCAGTGTGGATGTAACCGTGACCAACGTGGGTGAAAGTGTGACCAGTGAGGGTGAACATGTGACCAGCGCAGGTGAAAGTGTGACCACTGCGGGTGAAAGTGTGACCAGTGCGGGTGAAAGTATGACCAGTGCGGGTGAAAGTGTGACCAACGTGGGTGAAAGTGTGACCAGTGTGGGTGAACATGTGACCGGGTGAAAGTGTGACCAGTGTGGGTGAACATGTGACCAGCTTGGGTGAAAGTGGGACCAGTGTGGGTGAATGTGTGACCAGCGTGGGTGAAAGTGTGACCACTGCGGGTGAAAGTGTGACCAGTGCGGGTGAAAGTGTGACTAGTGCTGGTGAACGTGTGACCAACGTGGGTGAAAGTGTGAACAGTGTGGGTGAACATGTGACCAGCTTGGGTGAAAGTGGGACCAGTGCAGGTGAAAGTGTGACCCGCGCTGGGTGAAAGTGTGACCAGTGCGGGTGAAAGTGTGACCAGTGCGGGTGAAAGTGTGACCAACGTGGGTGAAAGTGTGACCAGTGTGGGTGAAAGTGTGACCAATGAGGGTGAAAGTGTGACCACTGCGGGTGAAAGCGTGATCAGCGTGGGTGAAAGTGTGACCAGTGCGGGTGAAAGTGTGGCCAGTGCGGATGAAAGTCTGACCAGCGCGAGTGAAAGTCTGACCAGCGTGTGTTGAAGTGTGACCAGCGTGGGTGTAAGTGTGATCAGTGTGGGTGTAAATGTGATCAGTGTGGGTGAAAGTGTGATCAGTGTGGGTGAAAGTGTGACCAGCGTGGGTGTAAGTGTGACCAACGTGGGTGTAAGTGTGATCAGTGTGGGTGAAAGTGAGCCATCTTGGGGAAAGCCCAGCGTTAATCAACTGCAGACTCATGGCTTCAGAAAGTACTGTAATGTTTATCTTCTAACTCTGTTTCTTTATTTTTCTGATTTACACTAAAATAAACTGTAGTGATGATTTTTAAAATTTTTTTCTTCATTTTTCTATTTCTGTACCTAAGATTTTGTTTCTAAGTGGGCACTGCGAATGGCGACTTGGTTCAATTTTCATTGTACTCCTGTACTCATGTACTTGAGTGCGTGTGACAATAAACCTAACTTTTATAAGTGTGCTGATTTACACTAAAATAAACTGTAGTGATGATTTTTAAAAAATTTTTCTTCATTTTTCTATTTCTGTACCTAAGATTTTGTTTCTAAGTTGGCACTGCGAATGGCGACTTGGTTCAATTTTCATTGTACTCCTGTACTCATGTACTTGAGTGCGTGTGACAATAAACCTAACTTTTATAAGTGTGCTCTTCAGAAAGTAGTTGAGCTCTGCTTTTGGCAAGCAGATTGCTCCGCATCTCCAATGACTTTTGTGAAGATCAAGGTGAATTGGAATTGAACTGAGTTCTCTATCTCCCAGCATCTGAGACAACTGCTCCTTCATCTTAGTGATCAATGTCGATTACCTGAGATTCAGACATCTGTTTACAGGATGCTGGAATACGCAGCATGAACTGTAAGATGTAAACAATACAATGGAAATCATCAGGGCTGACAAATCTGAGGTTATTAGATTCAAGGTGACTTGCAGCTATTGTGTATTGAGCAGGGTTGTTTCAACTCTTATGATTTATTTTTGGCAAATTAACATTGACTAAAGATGTATTCTGTCGAAACGGACCTTGTCTTTGTAGAGGACAAACAATTTCAAACTACTTTCAACTGTATCTCTCTATATCCCTCAATATTGGTTCCACCAGACGACTACCTACCCAACTTCATTACTGCCTGATTCAAACAAGGACAAAGAGCTGAATTCCAGAGGGGAGGTACGAGTGACTGCCCTTGATATCAAGGCCACATTTGGATGTTTGTTGCAAAAAGGAGTACTAGCAAAATTGGAGTCAACAGGAATGAGGGGAAAAACTCTCTGCTGGTTGGAGTCATGCTTGGCTCAATGGGAAACAGTAGCTTGGAGCTTAACCATCTGAGGTCCAGGATACCAGTGCAGGAGTTCCTCAGGGTGATCAATGCAAACATCTTCAGATGTTTCATTAATGACCTTCACTCAATCATCACGTCTGAAATAGGGATCTTCACTGATTGCACAATGTTCAACACCAGTCATGATTCCTCAGATACTGAAGAATCCCTAACAAAATGCTGCAGTATCCAGGCTTGAGCAGTTAGGTAGGGAGTAATATTTGTGCCACACAAATGGCAGGCAATGTTCATCTCCAGTAAAAGAACCACTAAACACCATTCTTTGATATTAAATGGCATTACCAACATTGAATTATCTTACTATCAACGTCCTATTGGCCAGAAACCTAGATCACAGGAGAGAAAGAAGGCCAGTTGGTTCATTGAGCTAACTCTACTTTTCAATGTTAAAAAATCACACAACACCAGGTTATAGTCCAACAGGTTTATTTGGATGCACTAACTTTCAGAGCTACAACAACCACCTGATGAAGGAGCAGCTCTCAGAAAGCTAGTGCTTCCAAATAAACCTGTTGGGCTATAACCTGGTGTTGTGTGATTTTTAACTTGTTCCACCCCAGTCCAACACTGGCTCCTCCAAACCATGACTGCTTTTGAACATAGTCATGGTTGATGCTTTACTTCAACACCATGCTCCTCACTCTCTCCCCCTACCCATTTGACACCTCTAGCTTCTAGAAGTCTTTCTAGTTCCTTCTTAAATATATCCAGTGACTTGGCCTCCACAGTCTCCTGTGTTGAGAGAATTGTACAGGTTTGCCATCCTTTGAGTGAAGAAATTCCTCATCATCTCTATCCTGAAATCCTTTCACATACCCTGAGACCCTGACCCCTTGTTCTGGATGAAGAACTCATTTGGAAGATTATGAGAAGGTCTCATTGGGAGAGTCTTTTCATGGGAATCCTACGTGACATAATGCCTTCAACGTGGCATTAGGGATGAAAAAAGTCATATCCACCATCTCTTGGAACCTGCGTTTGCAAGAGAAATTCTCGAGGCAAATGTAACAGGTGTGATTGAGATCTTAACTCCAGTTCCACAACACCGAATTTTGCTGTTAACTGCATTCTACAATATGTGATACGTGCATGAAAATTAATTCACTGCTGTTGAGAAAACACATTTAAAAATGATGGTTCCATGAAAGTTGAGACCACCTTAGCGCCTACAAACTAAATTATTGATCTTGCAAATGTAGCTGAAAATCAAAGAGAAGAACTGGAAGAGAGCCTTATCATGGTCTATGCTGTATGTGATCTGAATACCTGTACATTGTAATGGATATACTACATTGGATTGCCTCTAAGATAGAGTACTCTGAAACTATTCTGTAAGGATACCATACCTGATGTGCTTTTAAAATTTACCAGTTTCGAAAAAAACAATTAAGGACAGTAAAGGAGACACCCACCCAAATGTAATTAATTTTAAATCAACTCTCGTCAGTTCTATATGTAGCCAGGCAGTCATCGTGAGGTAAGGTTTGTGCAGAAGGTCATCAATCAGTCAGAATCCCATAATGAGTATCTGTTGACTGAAGGACACTTTCAGAAATCCACAGTCATAGTGGTGCAGAGTATGGATAGAAACCTAAAGAAGATGATCGTTCCCTGAGTGCCTTTTCCAGCAGAATTCAGGAAGTAAAAGATTGACCCAATGTTGAGAAAGCAAGTCACTGGTACAATGTGGAAATAGAAATGCATTTTCAACTTGAAGTCACAGGTCCACTAAAAATATTCAGAGAACTTGCAGAATGTGGACTCAATGCAATCCATCTTGGCTTCACCTTCCCTGCATTTTCATGAATTTAAAACTTGTGTTTGAACCCCATAATCTTTTGTCAAAGAGAGAGATTAGACCCACCAGGAGAGATAAGATAAATTCGGCCTTTACTCTCTTGAATTTAGAAAATTAAGGGGTGATCTAATTGAGGTTTTCAGGATATGAACAGGGAAAGACAGAGTAGATAAAGGTAAAGTATTTCCATAGTGTAGTGATTGTAACAAGGTCAGCCTCATAGAATATGAGTTCCCTGATTTGGGCTGTTAATCTGGTCCAATCAGGGAGCCCTGGCTGACAGATATAAACAGGAGCGTCAGAGGTTCTGTTCGTTCTGAAAGCGGGCTCTGAGGGAGCTGGATTGGTGTCTCCATGTGTATGTTAGGGGTGACTTGGTGATGGGATACCGGCCACTGTAGATTTATTTCACACTGGTTGAAGATTCTCGAACCAAGGAGCATAGCCTAAGGGTGAAGCAATTCAGTTGAGATATTAGAAAACACTACTACACACAAAGGAGTAGTGGAGGTTTGGAACACTTTTCTTCAAATGGCGGTCGATGCTAGTTCAATTAAGTTTAATTCTGAGACAGACAAATTTTTATTAAGCAAGGATATCAAGGGTAATGGGTCCAAGGCAGGTTTATGGACTTAGACCACAGATCAGCCATGATTGTATTGAATGGCAGAGCAGGCTAGAGGGGCTGAATGGCCTCCTCCTGTTTCTATGTTCCTACCTCTACTCTCTAGAAAGACACGAGCAGTGAGTGCATGAGAATATCACCAACCACACGCTCCCCTCCAAGCCACATAATATCCTGCCTTTGCAATTATCATTGTTCCTGTTGTTGGATCAAAATCCCAGAATGCACTCTCTAACGGCATTGAGGGAACACTGTCACTGCACAGTGGTTCAACAAGGCAGCTCACCACCATTGTGTCAAGAGTCACTGAGGATGGGTAACAAATAATAATCATGATGGTGATTGTCATATTATTGGTATGAATAAAAAAATTAAGAAAAAATGATTTATTGACTGGTCTTCTCTGTTATTTGCTGCATCCTTTCACAATGAACTGTTGCCATTCTCCTGCTGTCTTTAGTTTAAACTAGTGTCATTTGAAATCTCCACAGATATATCAGATTAACAGCTCCAAAACTGCCTTCAGTATTAAAGATTAGTATTCTAAGGAACCTTTGTCCTTTGCTGTGATGGCAAAGTTTTTGAGTCAGTAGAGGCAACCCGAGAGGACATAGAGCACCTGAAACAATAAAGGAGTTGATTCTGCTGTAATGTGAATTGGATTTAATGCTATTGAAGAACTTCGACCTCTATTTGTAAATCGCAAGCTCTTCCCCAACCTGTACTGGCTATAATGCAATTCCGGTCTCGTTAGTTTAAATAGCACGGCTTTTTGTACTAGCAAGACGGCACGAGAACGGAACTATCGACTTATATCAGAACCAACTGTACATGGAATGAGGCAAAAATGAGAATTGCAGATGCTGGAAACCAGAGTCTAGATTAGAGTTGTGCTGGAAAAGCACAGCAGGTCAGGCAGCATCCGAGGAGCAGGAAAATCAACTTTACGGGCAAAAGCCCTTCATCAGGACCCTTCATCATTCCTGATGAAGGGCTTTTGCCTGAAACGTCGATTTTCCTGCTCCTTGGATGCTGCCTGACCTGCTGCGCTTTTCCAGCACCACTCTAATCTGTACAGGGAATGAGTCCACCTGCACTGAGAGGCACTGGCATTAGCTCTCTTCATGTTATTGGATGATGGTCTTGGGTTGATTTGAAGTTGGGTTCCTTCTTCAGTAGGATTTATTTCTGTTTCTGCTGAGCTTAACCTTAGTATGTGAAACCTATTCAGCAATTATAGAAACATAGTAGTCAGCAAGATTGCAGAGATAGGGTAAAAATAGGGAGGTAGGACTAACTAGACTTCTGCATAAATGAGCCAATGTATACTTGATGGATGAATGACCATCTTTGGTACGTGTTCTACACTGTTCTATGACACTATGAAAATCAGTAATTAATATGCTGGCACTTCATAGATTTCCAGGTTCCCTCTGCAAGACAGTGCTAAGAGAAAGTAATAAGATTCAAGCTCATGTTATTTATAACACTCATTCGACACATTCAAAGTCCTCATGTGTGAAATAAATTATGATTTTTGAAATTATACGCCCATCTAGGTGAGAGATATTAGATATAGGGGATTGAACATTTTTTTCATTTCAGGCTCAGTGTGAGCTTCAAGCACTACTGAGTTAAAAAAAAAACAGCATTAAGTCAATTTACCCTGCCCCAACAATTATCTTTGCCATTAATCTCCTATAACATGCCATTGAGATATTTTCCGAATTCCAATGTTTGTCATCCTAAGGCCTCTTCGACAGGGATCCTCCACTGAGTAGAAATTGCTGTCAAATACCAGCAGTCTGGTGGTAAAACCTTCCCTCTCTGCAACTGGATCCTCAACTTCCTAACCTGCAGACTGCAATCAGTAAGGATAGGCAATAACAACTCCTCCACAATAATCTTCAACACCAGTACTCCACAAGGCTGGGTACTCAGCACCTTACTATACTCTGGGTTCACTCAATGCTGTGTGGCAAAATTCAATTCTCACTCCATTTACAAATTTGCTGATGGCACCACAGTAGCAGGTTTGATTTCAAACAACAACAAGACAGAATGCAAGAAGATAGACAGCTTACTGGCATGGTCCAAAGTCAACAATCTCTCCCTCCAATGTCAGCAAAATGAAGGAACTGGTTATTGACTTCAGGTAGAGGAGTGGAGGGCATACCCTGTCTATATCAATGATGCTGAGGTGAAGGTGGTCGAGACCTTCCAGTTCCTAGGTGTCAATGTCACCAACAATCTGTCCTGGACTATCCATATCAATGCTCCCATCAAGAAAGGACATCAATGACTCTGCTTCCTCAGGAGGCTAAGGAAATTCAGCACGTCCATAATGACTCTTAGCGTTTTTTATAGAAGCAATATAGAAAGCAATAATCCAGAGTCATCATGGTTTGCTATAGCAACTGCTATGACCAAGACTGCAGCAAAATGCGGAGAATTGTGAATACAGCCCAGTCCATCACAAAATCTAGCCTCCCACTTCCTGCTGCCTTGGGAAAGCAACCAGATTGGTCAAAGACCCCTCCCACCCCTCCTATACTGACTTCCATTCTCTTCTGTCAGGCAGAAGTTACAAAAGTTTAAAAACATGTTCCAACAGATATAAGAACAGCTTCTTCCTCGCTGTTCTCAGACTTATGAACGAACCTCTCATATTTTAGAGTTGATCTTTTTCTGCACCCTCTCTGTAGCTGTAACACTGTATTCTGCATTCTGTTCTATTCCTCTGATGTACTTATGTAAGGTATGATTTGTCTGACTAGCATGCAAAATAATATATTTCACTGTATCTCGCTACATCTGACAATAATAATAATAAATCAAATCATTTCCTACAGGACTCTTATTTTTATTAATTCATGGTTTATGGTGTTGCTAGATAGGACAGCATTTATTGCCTATCTATAGTTGCTCTGAAGAAGATGATGGTGATCTGTCTTCCTGAACCACTGAAGTCTTGGGGAATAGTTACTCCCACAGTGCTATTCGGAAGAGAGTGTTCCAAGATTTTGACCCAGCGACACTGAAGGAGTGACAGTTTGGTTCCAATTCATTTTGGTGTGTGGCTTAGAAGGAAAAGTGCAGGTGGTGTCATTCCCATGCACCTGCTGCCCTTGTCCTTCTAGATGGGAAAGGTCATGGGTTGGCAGGTGTTGTCAATAGAGACGAGGCAAATTGCTGCATCATGTCTTGTAGATGGTACACTTTGCTGGCATTTTACCCTGGTAGTGGCCAGGGTGAATTTTGAAAATGGTAGATTTGGCCCAAATTAAGCAGAATGCTTTGTCCTGGAGAGTGTTGAACTTTTTAAGTGTTGTTGAAGCTGCACACATCCAGGCAAGTGGAGACTATTCCATCTTACTCCAAACTTGTGCCTAGTAGACAGGCTTTGGGAAGTCAAGAGGTGAGTTTCTTGCTGCAGGATTCTTAGCCTCTGATTTGATCTTGTCGCCGTAGAATTTATTTGGCTCATCCTGTTCAGTTGCTGGTCAATAGTAATCTTCAGGATGTTGATAATGGGGGATTCAGTGAGGGTAATGCTATTGAATCTCAAGTTGAGATGGTTAGAACATAGAACCTAGAACAATACAGCACAGTACAGGCCGCTTGGCCCAAGATGTTGTATCAAGCCTTTATCTTAATCTAACATCAATCTAAGCTACACACCCCACAATTTATTGCCATCCATGTATTTGTCTAGCACGCGTTTAAATGTCCCTAATGTCTCTGACTCTACTACCATTGCCAGCAGTGCATTCCATGCACCCACCACTCTCTGCATAAAGAACTTACCTCAAACATCTCCCCTATACCTTCCTCAAATCACCTTAAAATGATGACCCCTCATAACATCCATTTCTGCCCTGGGATAAGTCTCTGCCTATCTACTCTATCTACGCCTCTCATGACCTTGTACACCTCTATCAAGTCACCTGTCTTTCTTCTTCTCTTCATGATGTGGAGGAGCTGGGGTTGGACTGGGGATGTGCAAAGTTCAAAATCAACACAACACCAGGTTATAGTCTAATAGGTTTATTTGGAAGTACTAGCTTTTGGAGCGCTGCTTCTTCATCAGCTAGCTGTGGTGAAGCTACCTGATGAAGGAGCAGGGCTCAGAAAGCTAGTGCTTCCAAATAAACCTGTTGGACTAAAACCTGGTGTTGTGTTGATTTTGAACTTTGCACATCCCCAGTCCACCCCGTCCCAGTGTGAGGTTCAGTATTAGATTAGATTACTTACAGTGTGGAAACAGGCCCTTCGGCCCAACAAGTCCACACCGCCCCGCCGAAGCGCAACCCACCCAAACATTTACCCCCTTAACTAACACTACGGGCAATTTAGCATGACCAATTCACCTGACCTGTACATCTTTGGACTGTGGGAGGAAACCGGAGCACCCGGAGGAAACCCACGCAGACACGGGGAGAACGTGCAAACTCCACACAGTCAGTCGCCTGAGGAGGGAATTGAACCCGGGTCTCTGGCGCTGTGAGGCAGCAGTGCTAACCACTGTGCCACCGTGCCGCCCAAGAGATTCTCTCTTTTCAGAGATGATCATTGACTAATACCTATGTAACATGAACGTGATGTTTTATATATTAGCCAAATGTAAAGATTATTTTAGAAATGAAATGAAGAAGGTTTTTATCCCATCAGCAAAGGTTTCAAACCCAGACACTAGAGTTAACTCCCTTTCCTTCATTATATATGTAAAATACCAAATTTGCTTCAGTGTGCTATGAAATACTCTCTTGCAAAGTTATTTCATGTATTTTATGACTGTATGCTGGTGTCTGAGATGATTACCATGTGGAGATAACATTGTTGGAGGTCAAGAGATGTCTGAACAATTTTGCGCACATAATGACGATCACTCAAGGGAGCATAGTTGTTTGAAGTGAATGCACCTATACGTCAATTGGAAAATTAGGAGCTATTGGAACACATGAGAGTAAATAAGTTGACCTAGACTTTGCAGTCAGACTAAAGGCAAGTTTAATGGCATTCAATACAGGCAGTCCCTGGGTC
>NC_057733.1:11393865-11397487 GCF_004010195.1 Chiloscyllium plagiosum
ACCTGCTGTGCTTTTCCAGCACTACACTCTTGACTTTGACCTGTAAGCACCGTTTTCAATCAGCCAAACCAAAACCTACCACGGTAATACACTGTTGTTGGTGGGAGCTGGCTGTGCACAATTTGGTTCCTGTGTTCCCTCCATCTCAAATGAGTAAAGCTTTCCTCCCCTCTTTTTCAGCTTTTTCCATGTTACTTGGTGCTTACAATTCTTGTTGATCACCTTGAGCTTCTTTTCTAGATTTAAGGCTGGTACTGATGAATGTCCTACCTGCTACTAACTCTCCCCATTCATTCAGGTGGCCTGAAACAGTACACATTGGCTTGCATGTACACATTTCTGAGTTCTCTCAGAGCTAACAATGGAGTGGGACTTGAACCTTGGACTTTCTAGCTCTGAGGCAGGAGAGCTCCCAACTGAATCAATCCAGATCCCATGAAGTAATGAATCGATATGCAAAACTAAATCTGAGGTATGAAAAGTGAGTGTTGTGTGTTCCTTGATGATCTTAAATTTAATCTTCATTGACTAGAAAGCACTTTGATGATGCAAAAGCAGAGAGTTGAGCAGGCAGCTTTCCCACTGCATTTGTGCATATGTTTGAATGTGTGTACGTGCATGTATGTGTATGTGTGCTTGTACATGTAGCACCTATATGTATAAACACGCTTGTCTGTATGTAAGTGTGTGTGTATACGTGTGCAAGTCTGGGAATGTGTGAATCTATGTACATGTTTTTGTATGCATGTATGAATATGTGTGCATCAGTTTGTGAGTGTGTGTGTGTTTATACATGTGTGTATTTGGTTCAAAGTTTCATGGTATAAATTATCCAGGCTCACACAATATAATACAGCAGAAGTTCTTCTTGCTTTATTAAAGTTTGAGTCTCTATAGCTTCCCCCAGATTAAAGACTGTTCTAAATAGCTCCAAAGATAAATGGGCATTGTAGTATAAAGGCTTAATGTTAAGCATCAATTTGCCCATAACTGATTAATTTTCATTTATTGATAATTTGTTTTGAAAACAACTATGTGTCTCTCAAAATTTATTTTTGATAGCAAAACATATCCATTCTAAAACAGTGCATTTTACAAGAAAACCATTCATTGCTTCTGTTTAAGCGCTGTTTGAGGTAAAGTCTTTATCTATCATGATTAACCTTGAGCTTACTGCAATAATGGATTTTATTACTTCATTATAATTTTATGAGACTTATAAGTTGGATATAGATATATTTCAATGCCCAATATTTTAACACTTAAGGTTTGGCTATGCTAATTTATTTCAATTGATGCTTGGAAATTGAACACTAAAACAATCAGAAAATGTAATTACTGTCTTTGTTCATTTTTCTTAAAGAAGATAGAAAGGAGCAAAAATTGGATACATTTTCAATCGATTGTGATCCGTTATAAACCAAGGCACCATCTGCCCCATGAAGGAATCCGAAAGATTTTATTATGATGCAAGTGTTTCTAAATAGCTCTAAAGATAAGTGGGCATTGTAGTATAAAGGGTTAATGTTAAATATCAATAGATGGTGCACATTATCAGTGATAAAAGATTATAGCATAAAATAGGCCACTGACAGGTGATTCTATGTGAAGTCTCATTCAATGCATCATTTATAGCTAGAAAATAGTGTGAAATAGAAGGTAAAGTTTACCAAAAGCCTTGCCTTCTGCAGTCTGTATTGATCTTAACTAAAGACATAACCTAACTGAAGACCAACAAATAGACATGGAGTCATATCTAAACCATAGCGATCAGATTTTAATGACAAAATCGGGTTCAGAATATTCTTCCTAAATACATCAGATTTATTCACTTTCACAAGTTGCTAGGAGTTGGATTTGAATTCCTGCGATTTCTAAGTTACCTTGTTCACACTACAATCATCATATAGGTCATTCTGCTTCAACACGCCTTTCCTCATCACAAATTCACTGTAACACAATTGACGAATTAGGGATGCTGTTTGTGAAGCACAAACTTTTAAAACATGTGTTGGCTGTAATGTGATTCCATCAGCAACAACTTAAGCACTCTTTCTAAAGTGCGATTTTTCTATAAGGTGGAGTTGCTCAATAACACGACCATCATGTTATAAAAGAATTGATTGTACTAACATCTTATAATACTGCTGTCAATAATTTCAGCTTGCGTTACTCAGGCTAGGTCACAAAAATACCAATTATTCTGAAACAAATAGAGAACTGTGGATGCTGGAAACCTGAAAAAAAACATAAATTGCTGGAGAAGCTCAGCAAGGTCTGGCAGCATCTGTGGAGACAGAAACAAAGTTATTGAATTTATTGTACCGAGGCACAGTGAAAAGCTTTGTTTGCGAGCAGTACAGGAAGATCACAGAGTTAAGTAGCACAGATAAGTAAATAATAGGTAAACAGAGGCAAAAATAAAAACACAGGTATAGGTGAATGTTAAGAGTTTTTGAGTCCATTCAGTATTCTAACAACAGTAGGGTAGAAACTGTTACAAAACTGGCTGGTGGGTGTGTTCAGGCTTCTGTACCTTCTCCCCAATGGTAGAGGTTGTAGAAAAACATTGTCAGGGTGGGATGGATCTTTGAGAATGCTGGTGGCCTTTCCTTGATAGCGGGCCTGTAGATGGATTCTATAGATGGGAGGTTGGCCTTTGTGATTATCCGGCCGAGTTCACCACTCTCTGTAACCGTCTCTGATCTTGAATGGTACAGTTCCCAGGAAGTGATACATCCAGACAGAATGCTCTCAATGACACACCTATAAAAGTTGGCAAGTGTATTCGCTATGATGCCAAATTTCCGCAGCTGCCTGAGGAAGAAGAGAGGTTGTTGTTGGGCCTTTGTAACCAGTCCGACCACATGAATAGTTCAAGAATGCTAGTTGTGGATAACCACTCCCAGAAGGTTGACACTCTCCACTCATTCCACCTCTGTGCTGTTAATGTGTAAGGGAGGGGACATGAGTAACATCCCGTTGAAAGTCGTGCCAGCATTGAGAGCTAGGTTGTTCTCAGTGCACTATTTTTCCAGGCCTTCCACTTCCCATCTGTAGTCTGTTTCATCTCCATCTGAGATTCAACCAACTCTGCTGGTGTCATCAGCGAACTTGTAAGTGGCATTAGTCTGGTATTTGACAACACAGTCATGGGTATACAGTGAGTACAGTAGGGGGCTGAGTATGCACCCCTGGAGGGGCTCCAGTGTTGAGTGTTAGTGAGGATGAAATATTGTTCCCAGTCTTCACGGATTGTGGTCTGTGGGTCAGGAAACTGAGGATCCATTTGCAGACAGTGGAGCTTATTATGCGATCACTAAGTTTAGTAATCACAATGACTGCAGATGCTGGAAACCAGATTCTGGATCAGTGGTGCTGGAAGAGCACAGCAGTTCAGGCAGCATCCAACGAGCAGCGAAATCGACGTTTCAGGCAAAAGCCTTTCATCAGGAATAAAGGCAGTGAGCCTGAAGCGTGGAGAGATAAGCTAGGGGAGGGTGGGGTGGGGAGAGAGTCGCATAGAGTACAATGGGTGAGTGGGGGAGGAGATGAAGGTGATAGGTCAGGGAGGAGAGGTTGGAGTGGATAGGTGGAAAAGGAGCTAGGCAGGTCGGACAAG
>NC_057733.1:11399430-11468244 GCF_004010195.1 Chiloscyllium plagiosum
TGACAGTGGAGTCTGTGGGGGGAGTGTCAGCAGAATGCAGGTGAGTGGCGCTGGTGGGGGCGGAAGTGGTGGTGTTTATACCACGGCAGTAGGGGTGGTGGAAGTCTTGAGGGGATGTCTTGAGGGGATAATAGTGTTGAAGGCTGAACTGTAGTCAATGAGTAGGATTCTTACATAGCTGTTCTTGGTGTCAAGATGTCCCAGGGAGGAGTGAAGGGCAAGTGATGTGGCATCTGACATGGATTTGTTGGTTCAATAGGAAAATTGGAGTGGGTCAAGAGTTACGGAGAGGCTGGAGTTAATTAATGCCATGACCAGCCTTTCAAAACACTTCATGATCACTGAAGTTAGGGCCATTTGGCGATAATCATTGAGACATGCTGCATGAGCCTTCTTAGGCACAGGGATGATGTTGGCCCTCTTGAAACAGGCAGGGACAGTGGGCTGCTGCAGGGAGAGGTTGAAGATGTCCGAGAAGACCTCTGCCAGTTGATCTGCTCATGCTCT
This sequence comes from Chiloscyllium plagiosum, assembly GCF_004010195.1. Classification (NCBI taxonomy): domain Eukaryota; kingdom Metazoa; phylum Chordata; class Chondrichthyes; order Orectolobiformes; family Hemiscylliidae; genus Chiloscyllium; species Chiloscyllium plagiosum. Next base: position 11,399,938 of record NC_057733.1, read on the forward strand.
GAGTGTACAACCTGCTACTCCGTCTGGTCCCATCGCTTTCCTTAGATTCACACGAAGGATTCACATCTGACCTCTGATGCAGTGACTGTTGGGACAGCTTCGTCTGGATTGGTCTGGATAGGTGTTTGCTCGTAATTCTGCTCAAAGCGAACATAAAAGGCATTGAGATGATCTGGGAGGTCATCGTCTGCTATCTTGCACTATCTCTTTTTAGAATCTGTGATGTCATTCCGTCCTTGCCATAGTCGCCGGGTGTCTGTCTGGGTCTGTAGTTTGGATCGGTATTGGTCCTTGGCTGTCTTAATGGCTCTGCGGAGGTCATACTTGGATTCCTCATATGTGAGGGGGTCTCCTGATCTGAAGGCCTCACACCTGGTTTTTAGCAGGTTCTGTTTGTCCTGATTCATCCAGGGTTTCCTGTTGGGGAACACCCGGATTGACTTCTTCGGTATACAGTCCTCCACACACTTGCTGATAAAATCAGTGATGGTGGCGGCGTACTTGTCCAAGGTACCTGCGACCTGTTTGAACACGGCCCAATCAGCCGATTCCAGACAGCACCGGAGTAGATCCTCTGCCTCCTCCGACCAGCACTGCACCTGTATCTGCGAGGGGGTCTCCTGCTTGAGCTTTTGTCTGTAAACCAGGATAAGAAGCACGGCATTGTGGTCGGTGTTCCTGAAATGAGGGTGGGGGATGGAGTGGTAGGCATCTTTCACAGTTGTGTAGCAGTGGTCTAAAATGTTCAGGCCCCCAGTGACGCAGGTACTGTTCTGGTGGTACTGTTTTGTGTTAACGTTTCGGGTCCAGTATGAATCTTCTTCAGAAGGTTATCAAGATGGGTCACTGGACTCAAAATGTTAAGTCTGCTTTCTTTCCAAACATACTGTCAGACCTGTTAAGTTTTTCCAGTAATTTCTGTCTTTATACCAAATCTTATGCTATGTCTTGATGAGTCCAAGATGAAGGCTTTCCAAACCTTGTCTCAGTTCCAGCAATACTCAGCTTCAGGACTGAGCAAACAGCCATAAATTGGAGCCTTTTTATTCTGATCAACAATACCTTCAGCAATGATCTTTCCGAAACCATCTCTGGCAAAAAAAAACTAGTTTGTCCTGAACACAATTGTGTTGTGAGAACTCGCTGACTGCTTGCCACTTTTTTTTATATAGATAAATCCTTTCTAAAATGATAATACATTCACTGAAAAGCAAGTTAGGATGAGTTTTGGATTTATTAACATGTCATATCAACACATTAAATTGTGACAGTTTTCCAATATTTCTTCCCTTCTTTCTCTCTCTCTCTGTCTCCTCCACTGCACCTCCCCTCCCTTTACAACATCTACAGATGCGAGCCAGTTAATTCCGATAGATATTCACATCTCACCCACGTTCTTTTCCACATTATTGTCATTGACTTCGTTTGCACTGGAGCTGCGTCATCTTTCTTTGCTTACCGATAGAAACCTTTTTTTTTATTAAAGTATTTCAATTTATATTCAAAATAGTTTCAAATCATACATTCATCTCTTGTCAAAATATAAGTGCAATCCAAAACTGCTTTCTTAAATCACATTGTAGCTGTTCTTTCCTCCTAGACATTACCAGAGTGCAAAATTAATGAGACCCCCAGCAATATCACATTGAGTAAAAACATGATGAAGATCTACTGGAAGTGTTGGCTTGAAATGGATGTTCCCATGGAATATGGAAGACAAAAGTGTTGGAGTTGTTGGTGCCATGAAAAGCAGGATGATTATCTGGTCAGAGATAACCAGTGTAGGTTGAAAGAACCGAACAATCAGACATTTATATACAGCAGCTTCCTTCAAAGCTCTGGATATGCCAACGCCCTTCATAGCCAATGAATAAGCTTGAAGTATGGGCAGTATGTAATATGCAAAACACAAAAGTAAAATTGTATGTTGCCAGCATTCTCAAACAGCAAACGGATTTAGTGATGGTGGTTAAAGGATAAAAATTGCTCAGTTGCATCATGAAAACTACTGTTCAACAGAGTACTGTGGAATCTTTGGTGTCCAATTGTAAGTGCAGATTGGGCCCCAATGTAGTTATTCATCTGAAAGGTAATATCTAGCAGTGCAGGACTCCCTCACCACTCTCTCAGGTGAAATTCTGTGTCCATTTCTCTGGCCTGGGATTTCGTCCTGCCAGAGCTGAAAGAGTGCCATTGCAGAGCAGCAGTTTCATGTCAAAAATGAGAAGATTAGCTATATGACCGAAATGTGCATTCATAGTCATAGAGTCATAGAGATGTACAGCATGGAAACAGACCCTTCGGTCCAACTTGTTCATGCCAACCAGATATCCTAACCTAATCTAGTCTCATTTGCCAACACTTGGCCCATATCCCTCTAAACCCTTCTTATTCATATACCCATCTAGATGCCTCTTAAATGATGCAATTGTAATAGCCTCCACCACTTCCTCTGGCAGCTCATTCCATAAATGCACCACCCTCTGTGTGAAAATATTGCCACTTAGGTCGCTTTTATATTTTTCCCCTCTCACTCTAAACCTATGCCCTCTAGTTCTGGACACCCCCACCCCACCGAAAAGGCTTTGTTGATTTACCCGTTCCATGCCCCTCATGATTTTATAAACCTCATCCATTCAGCCTACGACATTCCAGAGAAAGCAGCCCCAGCCTGTTCAGCCTCTCTCTGTAGCTCAAATCCTCCACCTCTCAAATTTCACAACATCCTTCCAATAGGAAGGAGACCAGAATTGCTCGTAATATTCCAAAAGTGGCCTAACCAACATCCTATCTAGCCACAACATGACCTCTCAACTCCTGTATTCAAAACTCTGACCAATAAAGGACAGCATACCAAACGCCTTCTTCACTATCCTATCTACCTGTGACTCCACTTTCAAGGAGCTTTGAACATGCATTCCAAAGTTCAGCAACACTCCCATTAACTGTATAAGTCCTGCTCTGATTTGCTTTCCAAAATGCAGCATCTCATATTTATCTGAATTAAACTCCATCTGCCACTCCTCAGCCCATTGGCCCATCTGGTCCAGATCCTGTTGTAATCTGAGGTAATCTTCTTCACTGTCAACTACACCTCCAATGTTAGTGTCATCTGCAAACTTACTAACTGTACCTCTTAAGCTCACATCCAAATCATTTATATAAATGACAAAAAGTAGTGGACCCAGCACCAATCCTTGTGGCACTCCACTGATCACAGGCCTTCAGTCTGAAAAGCAACCCTCCTCCAACTCCCTCTGTCTTCTACCTTTGAGCCAGTTCTGTATCCAAATGGCTAGTTCTCCCTGCATTCCATGAGATCTAACCTTGCTAACCAGTCTCCCATGGGGAACCTTGTCGAACACCTTACTGAAGTCCACATAAATCACGTCCACCGCTCTGCCCTGATCAATCCTCTTCGTTATTTCTTCAAAAAACTCAATCAAGTTGGACAGATCAGCTCCATAAGACCACCGGAAATAGGAACAGGAGTAGGTGAGCCCACTCTGCCATTCAATAGGATCTTGTCTGGTGTCATGTTCTTCACAGTCACTTTTCCACACTTGCCCCATCACCCTTGACTCCCTAACTGATCAAGAACCTATCTCAGCCTTCAATTTCCACAAGGACTCTGCTCCCATATCTCTTTGTGACAAGGAGTTCCAAAGCATCACAACCCTCTGAGAGAAGCAATTCCTCCCACTCTGTCTTAAATTGGAGCCTCTTTATTCTGAGACCATGTCTTCTGATCGGAGACTCTCTCATGAGGAGAACCATACTTTCAGCACTTACCTTGTCATGCACCTTAAGAATCCTATATATTTCAATGAGATCACATCTCATTCTCCTAAATTCCAATTTGCTCATAAGACAATCCCTCCATACCAGAGATCATCCTAATGAGCATTCTCTGAGCTGTCTCCAATAAAATGATATCTGTCCTTCAATTCGGGGACCAAACTGGTTCACAGTGCTCCAAATGCGGTCTCACTAGCACCTTATGCAGTTCTAATCTGACCCCATTGAAATAAGGGCCAACATTCCATCCGCCTTCCTGATTATCTGCTGCACCTTTATGTTAGTTTTCTGCATTTTGTATGCAGTACCTACAAGTTCCTTTGTGTTGCATCTTTCTGTAGTTTTTCTCCATTTCAATAATATTGTTTTTTTTTCTCGTTTCCAAAATGAACAACCTCACACTTTCCCACATTATATTTTATTTGTCAATTTTTTGCCCACTTACTTAACCTATCAATATCTCTCTCTGATCAGTTTGTATCCCTCTCACAACCTGCCTTTCCACTAATTTTAGTGTTGTGTGCAAATTTGTCTACAGTACATTCACTTCCTTCCTCCAAGTCATTAATATATTATAAATAGCTATGGTCTCAGCTCTGATCCATGTGGAACTCCACTGGTCATGAGTCACCAACTTGCAAAAGAATCCCTTATCCTTATTCATTGTTTCCCACAAGCCAATTCTCTATCAATTCCATTATACTACCTTCAGCAATATGGGCTCATATCTCATGACTTAACCTTTTGTGAGGTATCTTGTTGAACACCTTCTGGAAGTTCAAATACAGCATATCTTTTGGTCCTCCACTATCCACTCTATTCTTCAAAAAAACTCTAATAAATTAGTCAGACATGATTTCCCTTTCATGAAGCTGTGCTGACTCTGCTTGATTGGATTATGATTATCCAAGTGTTCTTCTATTACTTCCTTAATAATTGATTCCAATACTTTTCTAGCAATAGATGTTGGGCTAATCAGCCTCTAGTTACTAGAATAGGGGTGTCACATTAGCAGCTTTTCAATTTTCTGGTACTTCTTCAGAATCCAATGATTTTTGGAAAATTACAAACAAAGCAATCACTGTCTCTGTAGTAGCCAACCGGAACAGGGGACCTATCTGCTTTTAGCTCCATTAGTTTATCATGCTACTTCTCTAGTGATGATGACGGCATTTAATTCCTTGGCTGTATTCTTTAGTATGAATGATTGTTCAAATTACTTTCTACTGTAAAGACATCTAAAGGGCCTGTGTTCACTTTGACCCTCTTTTCCTTCACATATATTAAATGAAGCTCTTATTGTCGGCTTAATATTTCTCATTAGGTTGATCTGGTAACTTACTTTCTCTGCCTTTATGTTTTTTAGCCCTCTTTTGCTGGATTCTGAATGTATTCCAATCATTCAGGGCTATCACTGACTTTGGCCTCCTTATATGTTTTTTTTTCTTTCAACTCCGCACTCTCCTTAACGTCCTTGGTTAGCCATGGCTGGTTAATCTCTCTCAGAATCTTTCTTCCATACTGGGGTACATTTTTGTTGACAGTTATAAATTACCTCCTTCAATGTCTGCCATAGTTTGCTTATGTCATTCATGCTAATTTATCCATCCCATTCACTTTAGCTAATTCTATCTTCATTTCATGATAATTCCTCACCTTTAAGCTAAATTAAAACTGAGTCTAATTCCTGGATAACGACACAACTAACCCCTGGCTCCAGACAACCAATCCCAACTTAACTACCCTCCCGAATGTTTCCTCCTAACCCAACCTCCCGATCTCCCTGTTCATCCCCCACCATCCATTCTCCCTCCACAGAACTAACCAATCCCTCATGCTCTAACTATCATTCCCTTTTTCCTTGTCTGTCCCTGATCTGACTGAACATTCACTCACATACACCCTATCCATCCTGCCCTGTGTCCACCTATTACATCTTATTACATCCACCTATTCATTTATCCAAGTAATTACCTACCCACTTAGCCCCTACTCATCTCACTCAATTACCCTCTCATACATCCACTAACCTATTCACTAACATTCAAACTGGACAGATGGATAGACAGTGCTGTAAAATGGGTGCATGCCCTACCTTCCCCAACTCTTTTGTGGTCCAATGGGATTCTCTGAGGGATGCAGCATATTACATTTCTATCAAAGCCAGGGGCTCAAAGACCAGACAAGAATGTCTCATTTGCATCCAGCTAAAAGAACTTACGGGTGCAGCAGCAAGTCATAGATTGTGGCCAGTGCTTTTGAGAATGTGTGCCATAACCTTGAATGACAGTCTCAAAGTGTGCCTGCTGTGTGTGTGCCAGTCTTCCTCACAAAATGTAAGAGCGTGTTTATGTCAGTGCTCTCCATCAGCCGTCATATGGCCTTGTTTACATCAGTCATTCTCTGAATTTGTACCATTCAGTGCATCAACTTTCCAAGTCAGGCCCTGGAATTTCTGATCAGTCACAGCCAGTAGTTTTATAATTGACTGGAGCCAGAAACCTCCTGAAACAGACCGCTGCAACATCTTCATTATAACCGTATTGTACTCACTGTTTCGCTCCAGGGTAAAGCCAGTTAACTTGGGATATTCTTCAGCTCTCTGGCTAGGAATGGAGTAGTTCTGCAGAAACATGACATTACCATCGATGAATCCCTCAACATCCTGGGGATCATTATTGACCAGAATGTGAACTGGATAAACCGCATTATTACTGTGGCCAAAACAGCAGGCTAGAGGATGCTAATTCTGCGACAGCTCCTGATGCTTTAAAGCCTGTCTACCATCGACCAGGCATAGTCCGGAGTTTGATGGAACACTTTCCATTTGCCTGAATGAGTGTGACTCGACTACCTCTCAAAAAGCTTGACACCATCTCTTTTTGATTGTTACCACATCCACCTCTTTCAACATTCACTTTCTTCACCATTGATGTAAAGCAGGAGTAATATCTACTATCCACTCATGCATTGCAACACATCGCCATGGTACCTTCAACATGCACTAAACATGTGAACTCTGCTATCTAGAAAGACAAGGATAGTCGGTGCATGGGTACCCCAGTACATGCAAGATGCCTTCTATGTCACACACCATCCTGAATTAAAAAGTACATCGCCATTTGTTCACTGCTACTGAATTAAAATCCCATTCAAAATAGGAATGTGGATGTATACACTACATAGACCTCTGCCATCAGAAAGGCAGCCATCACCACGTTCTCAAGTGTAATTAGTGACAGACAATAAATACTGGCCTAGTTGGCTATGCACACACCTCATGAATACATTCTTAAAATTTTTCAGGGCAGGGTTTAAATTCAGCAGTTAACTTATTTTCAACAAATTAAGCAATAGTCAAACAGTTTTGCAAAATAAAGATGCCTGAATCTGTACTTTCCTGTCCTTTCTTGTGTTGAGGATCCACAGTATTTATGAACAATTACAAGGCAAGTATGAATAATAGAGATAAATGCTCACCTATAATTACATTCACTATTGCACAAAATAACAGTTCTGAAGCTCAGTGAGCTCACATTATCTCGTAAGTTATTATAGGAAGACTAGCAATATGACAGGTGCTAAGACAGGCAATCGAGATTTGAGTCTCAACAACGATTGTGTTAAACTGAAGTTTGCTATTTTTAGAAGAGCTGAACTCTACTGGCGCATTGGCAAGTTTGAGTTCTATTCACTGAGCTGATTGTTTTTGAGTAAGTCTTATTTCCAAAGCGGCTGAGGGGATAATGCATGATCTGTGGGCAAGGGGATAAGCCAACAGTAAGATCAAAAAGACTTTCCCAAAGACTATTTTCAATTAAGGGAAGTAGCAGTGGATTTGAGAGAGAGTTCCAGAGAGGTGAGGCATTTTGACAGAATGATTTGTTAATAACAATGGAGTGGAGGCAGCAGATAATGGGAAGTCTGATAATTGCAGTTGAATAAGCAGAGGGTTTATACAGAGACACATGAGTGAATGGAAGATATAATTTAGATGAGGTAAGTGCAGCGTTGCAAAATTTGGTTAAGATTGAAGTCCATAATTCAATTGCAAGGGGCATAGGAAACTAATGGATCAATGAGTGATATGTGGTGCAGGAAAGGGTGAGGGAAACTATGGATTTCTATATTAGCGTTGAAGAATGTGGTGCTGGAAAAGCACAGCCGGTCAAGTAGCATCCAAGGAGCAGGAGAATCAATGTTTCAGGCATAAATCTTTCATCAAGATGAAGGACTTGTCCCTGAAACATCGATTCCCCTGCTCATCAGATGCTGCCTGACCAGCTGTGTGTTTCCAGCACCACACTCTTCAACTCTGATCTCCAGCATCTGCAGTCTCCTAGTTCTATATTAGCAACTGTTTTCAATGTTGAAACAATTGCTTTTGTTTAAACGGAGACGTTTAGTGAAAGGACTAGGTCATGATGACATCGTAAAGGTTAGAAAGAGGAGACAAAATGCATCCCACTTGAGCAGGAGCATTTAAGTGACACCAATCTTGGTTTAAAAGATGTTAGAAATGATGAAGATGGTGCCCTGTGTTTTCTGAAGTGCAGTGAATTGTTAGTTGTGTTGGTGACCTATATTGACTCTTGGTCCAGCAAAACCTTGATCTTAAAATTCTCATCAGTGATGTCAAATTCCTTCATGACCTAATTCCCCACTCCTGGATCTCTAATGTGGGGCAACAGTCCCACAGTCCTCTGAGATATCTGAATTCCTTTGATTTTGGAATGAGAGGTTGGTTGGAAAATGGGTGCCACATTTTTCTGGTTCCACACTATTTGCCTCCAGCTTTTCTCTTCTTGCTTTTACAAACCGTTTCCAAAATCTATCATAATCAACCTGCTGAACCAGCCCTCTGCTTGACGAATTTTCTGGCTACTCCAATGGAAAATGACACTGCCCTGAATTAGAGTAAATCACCTCCAGTGTGTGAACAGGCCCTTCAACCTAACAAGTTCACACTGACCCTCTGAAGAGTAACCCACCCAGACCCATTCCCTTACCCAGTATTTACCCCTGACTAATGCACCTAACCTACACATCCCCATACTCAATGGGCAATTTTGTATGGCCAATTCAACTAACCTGCACATCTTTGGATAGTGGGAGGAAACCGGAGTACCCAGAGGAAACCCGTGCTGACATGGGGAGAATGTGCAAACTCCACACAGACAGTCGCCCGAGGTTGGAATTGAACACAGGTCCCTGGTGCTGTGAGGTAGCAGTGCTAGCCACTGTGCCACCCCTGCTATGATAAATATCTGAATGTGCCATGCAAATGGCCATTTGCATGTACTTTTGTCACAAAATTTGTTGCATCCTTAAATAAGACCACTGGTATTAATGGCATGGAGATGCTGTGCTGATATTGGTGAGCACTGACAACAACATCTGACTTAAATGAGTAATCAATCAAATAAAGAAACAATCCTGGTCGACTTTCTGCCTTGACAACGAAGTAAGTATTTTAGTGACTCCACCACGAGGACTGTTGAGAACCTGTGGATGCGGTGCTGAAGTATGTTTTCAAACAAAGATATCGTGAGTAGAATTTCCTCTTTTTCTTAAGGTGGGAATGAGTTTGTTTGGAGAAGCCACAACCACTAGCCAAAGAGCTCACTGTAAATTCCACCAATCACTCAGTGAGAGCTGACTGGTGAGTTCCCTGCCCCTATCACAGGCCTCAACACTGGAGACCAGGGTTGCTAGGAAACTGACAGCTAATCAGAGCCTGGCAAGTCCCTTGTTCAAAGCTTACTCTTCAGGGGATCCAGTGGTGAGATGATAAGTAAGTTTTATCTTCTTGTTACAGGCAATTGGCAACCGGCCCTTCCCTCCCCCAACAAGTTCAGCAGGGAGATCATCCTGGATTTTCAGAAGGGAAAAGAGACACCTTTCTCACCTGGCAGGGAAGGCAGGTGATGTAGGGAGAGAGTGAGTTGATGTACCCTTAAGTTGACACTAATTGCCTCATGAGGAGCCATAATTAATGCTGCGTTGAGGACATTCCTCATGAATACTCCTATCCAGTGTGTAATTGTTGAGGTTGCAATAGGAGGTGTGTTTCTCTCCAGGGCAAATGAATTATTTCCCCTTCCTTTCCCGTCCTGGTCGGGGAACATCACAACCAGTCATTTTTGGTGTTGACGTATGGCCAACTAAATGATTTGAAATGTGCTTATTTCGTTCTTTTGACCCAGGAACATGTTTTGTATAAATTGTTGCCAGAATACAAATTAGCTCAATGACCAATAAAGCCCATTGCTTTATGATTAGAGTCATAGAGATGTACAGTACAGAAATAGACCCTTCGCTCCAACTTGTCCATGCTGACCAGATATCCCAACCTACTCTAGTCCTGTTTGCCAGCACTTGGCCCATTTCTCTCTAAACCCTTCCTATTCATATACCTTTCCAGATGCCTTTTAACTGTTGTAATTATACCAGCCCCCACCACTTCCTCTGACAGCTCATTCCATACACGTACCACCCTCTGTGTGAAACAGTTGCCCCTTAGATCTCTTTTAAATCTTTCCCCTCTCATCCTATGCCCTCTAGTCCTGGACTCCCCCACTCCAGGGAAAAGACCATCCATGCCTCTCATGATTTTATAAACCTCTATATGGTCACCCCTCAGCCTCCAATGCTCCAGGGAAAACAGCCCCAGCCTATTCAAACCCTCCAACCCTGGTAACATCCTTAAAAGTCTTTTCTGAACCCTTTCAAGTTTTACAATATCCTTCAGGTAGGAGCTTAATTTACCTGACTTCTCAATTCTTCGTTATTTTGATGAAAATCTACTTTACCTAGCTTGTACTCCCCAGTTCAAGGACTGCACCTAACGAAGAGGCAGCTCGTGATTTTAACTAAACTCATTGGTCTATAATCTGGTGTCATGTAACTTCTGACCTTGTCCACCCCAGTCCAGCACTGACACCTCCACATCAATTCAAGGACATTCTCAGGTAATTTATTGCATAAATCTATTAGCTTTTTATAACAAAAGAGTTGTGCTCAATTTATCTTCCAATTCTTAACTCGAATGTGTCATTTTTATTTACCTAGATTCCCCACTCTGCAACCTTGCACAACAACAAACAATTTCTTTGGATCAGTTTGTTCTCTTCATAAACTTTAAAAACCTCAGTTCTTTGACTCTAAGTTCTTCTTCCTAAAGAAAACAAGCCCAACATCATTTGTATTCAACAGGAATTCTCAAAGCTCAGAACCACTTTCGATTGCCACCTCAACACCCTCTCAAGGGCAACAATATATTTGCTAAAATGACCAGGATTGTAGCTGCAATGGATTGTGACTCATATAATTTCTTTTGGATTTATATTCAATTCACTTGCTGATACAGCACAGTAACTACATTTGTGTTTACAGAAGCATTGAATTTTCTGACTGCTGTACTGTTATTTCGCCACTGACTAGTACCAATAAAGTATTTTCTTCATACTCCCACTACTGTCACTTATCCAATGTTCCTAATACCCACACACCACAGAGGAGCAGGTGCATTTCTGTATTAAAGTCGCTTTCTGCTCGTTTAAACTGAAAGTGACAAAAATGGTTAGGGAACCCTTGTTGGGGCACTGTAACAAGCTAACAATTGGTGGAAAGTTATATAAGGTGAAATGGAAACTTATTGAATCAAAGTAGTATTCTCTGGCATGATGATGCACTCCAGCCCTTGCAGTGCTTGCTGGTCTCTAAAGTCCTCTTTCATGCAGGTGAACAACACACATTGCCTCTTGATAGACAGCCCAGTGTGGAGTTAATTGTGAAAGAGAGTCAAACAGTTAGCTAGAATGACCTCCTCCATGACCCACTGCCTAGACCTGTTAATGAGAGAAAGTGAGGGCTGCAGATGCTGGAGATCAGAGCTGAAAATGTGTTGCTAATGCCCGAAACGTCGATTCTCCTGCTCCTTGGATGCTGCCTGACCTGCTGCGCTTTTCCAGCAACACATTTAGACCTGTTAATGGCCAGGCCCAGGATTATTGAACTAAACGGGTTTTGCTGGCAATTGACAATGGTTTGATGGTTATATTTAGACTTTAAATTCCTATTTAACTTTACCCGTTATTCTGCTGTCAGTCAGCACTGATAAAGAAGAAGAGACTAATGCAAATTTGCACATCTCGGAGGATGAAGACTCAGTCTGCTGAAAAAGCGCAGCAGGTCAGGCAGCATCCAAGGAGCAGGAGAATCGACGTTTCGGGCATAAGCAACACATTTTCAGCTCTGATCTCCAGCATCTGCAGCCCTCACTTTCTCTCATTAACAGGTCTAGGCAGTGGGTCATGGAGGAGGTCATTCTAGCTAACTGTTTGACTCTCTTTCACAATTAACTCCACACTGGGCTGTCTATCAAGAGGCAATGTGTATTGTTCACCTGCATGAAAGAGGACTTTAGAGACAAGCAAGCACTGCAAGGGCTGGAGTGCATCATCATGCCAGAGAATACTACTTTGATTCAATAAGTTTCCATTTCACCTTATATAACTTTCCACTACCATCTAGAAGGACAAAGTCAACCATGTGTGGGATTACCAGCATTTACAAGTTCCCCTCCCAGCCACTGGCCATCCTGAGTTGGAAATAGATTATCATTCCTTCGGTGTCATTGAGTCAGAATCCTGGAGTTCCCTCTCTGTTAGATCCTGGGGCTGCATCCAGCACACTACAGTGGTTCAAAAAGACAGCTCATCACTACCTTTCCCTCAGGGGTGACGAGGAATGGGTGATAAATGCTGGTTCAGCCAGGATTCCCATATCTCACTGTAAATTAGAAGGAATATGTTGGTTAGATTACTGTCAGGAAAGGTACTAATGGAACATAGACATACACATAGTGTTAACTGAGAATATATTGCATGCACTTCACACAAAGACTTGATGAAGACTGCTCTTAAATACTTGAAATTAAAACAGCCCAAAATCATATTGTTGGTGCCCAGGATGGAGCAATGATTCTTTGAGTAGAAGAAGGACAAAACCTGGGATCATTGTGACGTCTGTAGCTTTAAATCATGTAATGAGAGCTATGCAAATGATTAAAAATCACACTTTTCTCATGCAAAATAATCTCAAGCAGCTGAAATCCTGCCAGTCACACTCTGTGTGGTGCATTGACAAACTGAACAAATATTAGCTCTGACAAATAGGTTCTCATGGCAAGGCACTTCGCTGGTGAAGGTCAATGCTAGCTCTCCTTTGACCAGACGTGGTTAGAAAGTACAGAAAGGAGGAAGGGATGTGAGAGTGACCGAGGACCAGAAAGAACAAGGTGAAGTCCTGAGAGGGGCAAGGCTGGGGGAAATATTGGGGGCTGAGGCAGAGACTTTCAGAGCAACAGAGATAAAAGAAAGTGATGCAAGGAAGAACTATGGAAAAAGCTGTGGATAATAGAGGATATTATTGAAGTGAGGGAGTTTGTACTTAGGTCAGGAAATTCACTGGGTGGGGGAACCAGTATAAAGGAAAATGGAGTGGACTAGACTAACATGAGAAAGGCATTCGTAACTCAGAGGGAAAGGGTTGGGCACATGATATATCAAGGAACAATTTGCAGGAAGCAGGTTAATGGAAAATGTGCCTCACCAGAGGAAGATTGAAATAAAATCAGAAATTGATGGAGAAACTCAGCAGGTCTGACAGCTTCTGTGGAGAGAGAAAATGATGCAATATTGCTCTTGTTTGACACTGTTCCTCTGTGAATCCAATTGGCAGCAACAGCATAGGGTTTGATCCTTATTCCAGCACATGGCTAGAGGATTAACCTCCATGTATTATCCCTGGTAGAAAGGGTGGTGCTGTGGGTTGGACCTGGCTTCAGAAAAACAAGGAAGAAGATAGAACAAATTGCAGACTTGATGGGCTGAACAACCTCTTCTGTGGTCTACCACTTTATCGGGAAGGTCCTTTCTATTGTTTGAAGAAATCATGACCAGTGAGCAGAGATTTGGTGGAAGAAATATAGGAGATTAAAAGGGTGAAAGTTCTTCACCTAGAGGGTGAATGGAAAACTGGAATTCACCATCTGGAGAATGGTAGAGATAGAAGCCCCCATGACATTTATGTGCACTTGAAATGCCACAGCCATCAAGGTGATGAACCAGCAACAGGAAATTGAATTAGACTGTAACAATTCTCGTCAAACAGCACAGGCATGAATAGCCATCTTACGTGCTGTAAATTTCAATGATAGACTGGCCAGTCTATTGTGTTTATAATTGAAGAGTGGTGTGCAAAATTAAGTTGTCATGTTTCGATAAGTCCTGGACGAATCCTGGGCAATTGTTTGCCAGGTACAGTCCTAAGAGCCTTGCTAAAAATGGCCTCAGTTTATTTTAATTGCTGAGAGTGTTAATAGTCCCTTACACCTTTCAAAAATATATGTTGCTCCTGCCTGCTTAAATCTATAGTCAGTACTTCTGAATCTCATGGGAGAAATGCTGATTTGAAATAGCTGTTGTAATTGGTTAGAAACAGCCAAACCAAATCAGTTCAGAGTCTATTATCATCCTAGATATGAAGGTTAATTGCAGACATCAGATGGGCTTTTGCAGACTATGATCCTTTGTACTTTCTCATTTTCATTTCCAGCAACTTTTCTCTTTCAGAAGGAAAGGATAGTTTGGGCCAGAGTCATTGAAACATATACCATAGGATCATATAGAAGATGGCCATTCAGTCTACTGTGAGCTGAAAATGTGTTGCTGGAAAAGCGCAGCAGGTCAGGCAGCATCCAAGGAGCAGGAGAATTGATGTTTTGGGCATGAGCCCTTCTTCAGGAATGAGGAAAGTGTGCCAAGCAGGCTAAGATAAAAGGTAGGTAGGAGGAACTTGAGGGAGGGGTGTTGGAAATGTGATAGGTGGAAGGAGGTTAAGGTGAGGGTGATAGGCCGGAGTGGGGGTGGGGGTGGAGAGGTCAGGAAGAAGATTGCAGGTTAGGAAGGTGGTGCTGAGTTCGAGGGTTGAGACTGAGACATGGTAGGGGGAGGGGAAACGAGGAAACTGGAGAAGTCTATTGTGCCTATGCAAACATGATTGACAGAGCTATCAAATTATTTCACTCCCTCATTGCACCCCTGCAATTCTCTTTTTGTTGTCATATAAATGCAATTCCTTTTGCAATATTAATACTGAATCCTAGGTGTGTTAGCCATGGGAAATTACCCATCATGTTCAAGGATGCGTAAGGTAGGTGGGTTAGCCGTGGGAAATTACCCATCGTGTTCAAGGATGTATAAGGTAGGTGGGTTAGCCATGGGAAATTACCCATCGTGTTCAAGGATGTGTAAGGTTGGTGGTTTAGCCATGGGAAATCTAGGGTAAGGGGGCTGAGTCTGAGTAGGATACTATTTGGGGGGTTGGTGTGAACTGAACGATCTGCTCCCACACAGTAGGGATTCTATGAAATAAAATTCTCTACAACAATTATCCAAGATCTGAGTTCTTAAAATACTGTCCCTACTGTGGGTGTAACAGCTTTGCCCTGCCTACTATGTCAAAACGCTTGCAACTTCTAAAAACATGCTTGTATGTCATTGGCTAGGCTAACATTTATTGCCTTTTGGAAAATCTTGAGCACCATAACTGTTTTTTCCATCAACCTCCTCAGTTTGAAGCAAAAACCACAGGAATCAATTGTTTGATGGTATTTGTTAAATAGAGACTTTAGGATCCTGGAGCAATTTTGGGATGCTGCCATGGAACGTCATCATCACAGTGCAGGCGGGGTATGACTCGTTGGTTGAAGTTTAGCCATGTGATTGAATGAAAGAATAGAATAGATTGAAGGTTATAAAAGAGGCCATATAGAGAACAACCTTAACAATACAACATGCAAGTTTTAGGGTGTGGTACTTATCAGATTACCATGGTATTTGTTATTAATATGCAATAAACAGAGATCGGGGAAGCCTAAGTCTGAAATTAAGTCTGGACTCAGCCATCTCTTTCACCAGTCTGTCTTGAAACCAAGTTGCTAGATGTGGGCAGCCACACATGGGCACTACACAACAGAACAGCATTCATTTACTTTATGGCATACTTGACATTTTCCTTTAACTATTAATTGTGAAAGCCCTGAGAACTTCAGGCGGCATTTATATTCATCATGTAGCTGAGTGAGTGACAATCTAGAAAATACTTGGAGGTTTTGCCAAGTGCTCTTCTGTGATCAGCCACTTCAATCAGGCTCCAGTAAGTGGGTGAATGTCTTGCATTTACATGTGTGAGCAAAATCACATCAATATTGACACAATCCTAATATTGAATAAAAGTGAAGCAATCAAGTGAGTTAGCATGAAATGATTGGGGATGATTGCATGTTTACAATTATAATAATCAGGTATCTTTCTTAAGTGTGTTCGGCAACTGAAGACCTGAGAACAGTAGTTATGTAGAATAGATTTGGAGACGCCAGCGTTGGACTGGGGTGTACAAAGTTAAAATTCACACAACACCAGGTTATATTCCAACAGGTTTATTTGGAAGTACTGGCTTTCAGAGCGCTGCTCCTTCATCTGTCTGATTGGAACTCACAACTTTGCTGTTCATTCAGTTCCCCAAACCAACAGCATAGGCTTGCCTCCTAGAGGACTGATCATGTAATCTTGCTACATCGTTTGGTATTTACAGCATCCATGAAAAAAAATCCTGGATAATTAGCGTGTTCTTTTTTGTGTTGTACGCCTTCAAGAAATCCTTGAAAAAGCAAAGGACTGCGGAGGTGTGTGTCTCCTTTTTGTCAGAATGTAGGAGCAAGAAAAACAGCTGATGAAAATCATTAGGCAGCTGTGGAGTTTCCATGTACTGATTGTAAGTTAAATTGCTCTGGTTTTTGATAACATGTAGCTATTAAATATCGCACAGACCCTCATTAGTGTAAAAAAGTAAATCAAATATTGTACATTTAAGTGGGCCGATATATTGAGATCACAAAACATTACATTTGTGCCTCATTAAAAGGCAAACTTTGTATTAGAAATGGTCGTAATTAACTTAAAATACAAAGGAGTACATTTGTAATGTTGCCAGGCATGTTTGTAGTGACTTGTCAATCAATTTTTCAGTGTGACCAAACAGGAAAGTTAAAAGCCTTTGGCGACTCATTTCCCATTATCTCTCTCGTTTGTTTTTTTTTCCCGAGTTTGATGTCAAAAATCTTGGTAATATTTTTTATGCCCTTCACTGGGTCAAAATCCTGGAACACCTCACTAACAGTGGGTGTACAGCTTCTCAAGAGCAGTTAGGTTGGTTAATATTTGTTAGTCTAGCGGACGATGCTGACTACTTGTAAAAGAATTTTTGAACTGTCAGTGGAAAAAGATGTCACAATGTGTAAGTGGCTTATTCTGCACCCATTCCAAAAAGCTTGCAACGACCAGTTTCATCCCTAAAGTATTCCTCAAGCATCTAACTCAGTTCTTGAATTTCTCTTAATCTGTATACTATTGATAGGTTTCTCAGTTTCTTGCATCCACTAGTCAGTTCATTTGGGAACGATTATGTCCTGGGACTTGAACTGCAGAAATGCTGAAAGCTTTTCTCATATAACTTATCGTCTGAATCTTTCTTAAAAGAAATTGCCACATGGGTCAATAATATATTCATTAAGTCCTTTCATCACTGTCAGATCGTCCAATGAAGAGTCCTTATGAGGTGACATTTCAGCTTTTCTTATATTCTATTTTAGATTTCCATGTATATTGCTCATATTACAGCAGTCATGCTTCCTCAAACATAATTTGCTGTAATCAAATCATTTTGGTACATTACTGGGAGTCGAAATAAGCTAATATATGCGCTGGTACATGTTGTAGTCTGCAGACAGACAAAATCTGCCAAATATCATGCAGATGGTGAAACCAAACTTGTTTTGAATAATTTATGCACTGTTGCTGTCACTGGTTAGGCCAGCATTCATATTGCCTTTAAGAAAGTAATAGGGAGTTACTGTTCATTTGGTGTAAGTACATTCACAATGTGGTTAGGAAGGGAGCTCCAGGATTTTGACTTGCTATGTTGTAACTGGCGAAGCGATAGCATCCACAGTAACATCTTACACTTAATTATTACTGTATTATGACATTGATTGCAGACCAGGCAAGCCTGTATTTTAAGACTGTACTGTAACAACAGTATGCCTGGAATCCAGACTATGTGTATAAGTCAGTGATACTATAGCTGAATACATAATAATTGTTGTAAGTAGACTTTGAAATCAGTCTCACAAGAACCTGACTATCTCATGTATATAG
Source organism: Chiloscyllium plagiosum (assembly GCF_004010195.1). Taxonomy (NCBI): domain Eukaryota; kingdom Metazoa; phylum Chordata; class Chondrichthyes; order Orectolobiformes; family Hemiscylliidae; genus Chiloscyllium; species Chiloscyllium plagiosum. The sequence goes on from NC_057733.1 coordinate 11,418,018, forward strand.
TACATGGGCTACCATATAGTAAATCACAAATGCTCTCACTTACTGGGGCTTAGAGCATTTATGGGGTTAGGGTAATCTGACGGCAGTTAACATATCTACTTAACATCAATACGAGTGGCTTGGAAAATTTGGTGACAGCTCATCACTGACTATGTTTCAAAACTATTAAACATCAAGCCCCATTCATTCTATATTCCTTTTCTACTGTATTGGTTATAGACACACCACTAATGTCTCAAATTTCACTAATCATATTCATGTTTTAAAATCCTTTCCAATGATCTAATTTCTTCCCTAATTTTATAATCACCTGTAATTCTTCAAGTTCTTCCAAATCCTTTCTATTCTTAGACTCTAGCCATTTGTGCATTCTCCACTTTCTCCTGTTATTGGTAACCAAGCCTTCACTGGGCTAAGCGTCATGCTGTGGAATTCTTTCCCATAATTTTCCAACTCTGAACATTGCAAACTCCACCTTCAAAATTTAAAATCCTTTCAATCAACCTATTAGTCACCCACCATTCATATTCTTCTACTCAGTGTCAGTCTCTGATTACATACCTGACAAGCACTTCACAATAGGTTTCTACATAGAAGACCTGATAGATTGAATTTTTCCAATATTTAATTAGAGATGTAGATGAGGGTGATGCAGTTGATGTAGTCTACATGGACTCCAGCAAGGCTTTTGACAAAGCAGTCTCACATGGCAGACTGTTTACGAAGCTAAAAGCACATGGGATCTAATGCAAATTGGCAAATGGATCCAAAATTGGTTTACTGACAGGAAGTAGAGGATGATGTTCAAAGAGTGTTGTTATGACTGTAATACTGTGTTCAGTGATGTACTGGGTTTGGAGTTGGATCACTTGTCTGCTTTTTGTCGTGCACCAAACAGAAAACTGATGGTGTGGTTAATAGCAAAGAGAAAAGTCTTATACTAAAGCACAATTTATACAGGCTGGTCAGATCAACTGAGCAGTAGCAAAAGGAAATGAATCCTAAAAAGTGTGACAAGGCAAGGGAAGACACAATGAATGGTAAGACCCTAGGAAGCACAGAGGATCAAAGAGACCTTGGTGCACATGTCAACGGATCCTTGAAGACAGCAGGACAGGAGGATAAGGTGGTTAAGAAGGCATTGCCTTTTATAGTCAAGGCATTCAATACAAGACCAAGGAGATAAAAATGGAGCTGTATAATGGTGAGTTGGTCCAGAGTTGGAGTATTGTGTGCAGTTATTGTCATCACGCTGTAGGAGGATATGATTACACAAGAGAAGGTACAGAAGATGATCACTGTAGTGATGGTAGCAAGATCAGCCAAGTGGACTTCATAGAATATGAGTTCCATGATTGGGGCTGTTAATCTGGTCTAATCAGGAAGCCTTGGCTGATAGATAAGAACAGGACTATCAGGGATTCTGTTCACTGTGAAAGCTGGCTCTGAGGGAGCTGGATCTGAGGGAGCTGGATCTGAGGGAGCTGGATCCGTGTCAAGAGCTCTCCATGTGTATATGAGGGGTGACTTGGTGACAGGATACTGACTTCTGTCAAGTTACTTTAGTGGCGAGGAAAGAAAAGCACACTCCTGAAAAAGTTCCCTCGCTACAGTGGCTTTGATTTGGGGTAAGCTTTTCTTGCATCATGCTGTTATTTTGGAAGTTTGACTCATTTGATCCTGCCATCAAAGACTGGACCTGGACAAATGACATTGGGCAGATGAAAAGCAATAAGTAATTCTCTTACCAGCTTGTGCACCCGCAGCTTTTTCGATTATTAAGAGCCCAACTTTCCCTGAGGTACCAGATACTAAAACCTTTCAAGAGTTGACAGATTTAGTTAAGGAATATTATGAATCCAAGCCTCCTCTAATTCTGAGACACTATCAGTTTTACTCAGGCAATTTGAGAACCAAGGGAATCCGTATCAGGATTTTCGATTGGCAGAGGCATGTGATTTTGGTTTAGAGGGGATTTCAGGAAAAGGTGTTTCACTCTGAGGGTTGTGGCTATCTAGATTACACTGGTGGTAGAGGTGGGAACCCTCAAGAACTATTCAGGTGAACATTTAAGTGCAGTAGCATAAAAGTTTACGCACGTAGTTCTGGAAAATGGGATTCGAATGGATGGATGTTATTCTTGAACATGGACATGATGAGACAAATAGCCTCTTTCTGTGCTGTATAAACTCTGTGACTGAGAAAAAAAAGTTTTTTTTAATAAAGTGTGACTGTGGGCTGTGTATGCACTTTCATATTGTGTAGTTTCATTTGTAGAATATGCTTCCATAAGATTATTTTGCTGTATAATTTAGTTGGCAGTGGGAGGGAGGGGAATTTTCAGCCTTTCAAGATTTTCCAGTCTTCAGAACTATGAGGACTGTTCAAAAAGTGATGGGTACCCTTTTTGGACACAGAAGAGGGGTAATTTTTGTTCTCTCAGAGGCTTGACTACTTGGAAGCTCTCAGATGATGTTGGTAGAGCAGGGAATCAAGGGTTGTCAGGATTGGATGGAAATGTGGAATTTGAAATACAAATAGACCAGCCACGTTATTATTGAGTGGTGAAGCAAGTTTTAGGGAAAGATTGGTCTGCTTTTGCTATATTCATAAGTTCCTGGTGCGCATTAAAAACCTAACTAAATTCACTGCTAAATGTTCTACCTGGTAAAGTTTGACGTTTGATTTTTATGCTCCACTGGGGCTGGGAACAGAGACTGACCTGAATTAAACTGTGCCCAGCCCACCAATGTGTCGGAGTCTCGGATCTATTCAGACTTGGGGATTGGATTGTCCACAGGCTACCTGCTCAGCAGAGGGCACTGAAGGAATTGATGGATGCCAACTGGGATTGATCAATCAATCTCCGAGTTCCTGTGGGCAAAGGGGCCCAGTCTAAATGCCTAAAGGTGGCCTCCTAGTGGCAGATCAGAAGGGTGGCACTTCAGACAAGCCTCGATAGCCTTGCAGAGGGGCTACCTGCTTACCCCACAACAGTCCGGGCTGCACATCTTGATTTGAATTCAAACAATTTGGAGAGAAGGCACCCTCAATTTTGAAATGCTCTCTCCTTCACTAGCTTCACTCAGCAGCATAAGCTGCTGCTCCTTTCAAATTGGAGGTCTCTGATCACAGCTTAATGCATCAGCCCACCATTCTTAATTGGATGACAAGCCCACCCTCTGGTCATTGATTAAAAAATCATGAACTGTGATGAAAGCTCACACTAAAGGGCCTTCTGGGCTGTATTTTAGCTTGACAGCAAAGCTCAAAAGCCCATGAGAAGAATTCTGCTCATGATGTAAGTAGTAATGAAGCTAAAAGGATTGTAATATTTATTCATGCCATCTTTCTGCAGACAATATCATATGAATGATATCTTATAGTCTCTAGACCTTAGACATCAATGTTACTTTGTCAACTCTCTTGGCCTTGCCAATGATAATGCACTGCCAATGTTGTAGTGTAATTGGACTAGTGATTCAGGGGCCCAGTTTAATCTTCTAGGTTCACATTCCACCATGGCAACTAGTGAAACTTAAATTTAATGAATAAATCCAGCACTGAAAACTAGTGTAGGGTTTTGGTTTGCAATCAGTTATTTCCCTGATCTTTAAGCAGCTTGAATCATCCCCAGACCCTGATTCTGGACAGTGGATTTATTTCGAGGATGTGAAATGAAAAGGCAGTCAGCAAATTGTACTTATAGTATAAGAAAATAGGTATCGCAATAAATCAAGGAAATTAACACAATAAAAATACAGGAGAACAGTAGCACTTTAAAATACACCATTAACTCATTGAGTTGGAATGTTTGTTTTCAGATGTTTCATCACTATGACGAGGTGACATCATCAGTGAGAGTCTCCACTGAAGCGCTTCACTGGAGACTCTCACTGATGATGTAACCTCGTCATGGTGACAAATCTTCTGAAAACAAACCTTCAAGCTCAGTGAGCTAACTTACATACTTATCATCAACCGGAGCTACAAATCTTCTCAAAAATTACTAATACACTATTAATTTAGATGACCACTATTAGACACTATCGTACTGACACCCAGAAAACAACAGTGTTTAATTTTAGACTCTTAATCAGAATTCCTACCTATAGGGTCCCGATTCACTATCACCACCCACACGTTCCACTCCCTGCTAGCTATGTTGAAACTTTGGGGTCCCAAGATTTATGCTCACCACTCAGAAGTGTGAGTTTTGAAGTGTGCCTAGCTGTTCTGGCTTGCCGTACCCAGAACCTGGATGAAGACTTCAGTCTGCGTAAGTTCTTCAGTTTGGGTTGAGTCCGTTAATATGGTAAGGTGTGTGTTGGATCTATCGGGTAAGTAGCTAATTTTTTTTTTACTTTCCACTGGTTTGCCGAGCCTGGTCTTCATCTCAGGATGTGTCTGAGGACCGGTGGTATTGGTCGAGTTGGTTGATGCTTCGAGTTGCCGGTCTTTCATTCTCATGGTCATGGTCAGCAATTGAGGATCTTGCTGTCGGTGTTCTCGGTTCAGAAAAGGCCTGTGTCCAGAAGCTCTTATTCAGGTTGCTGTTCAGCCTGTTCTGTTGTGGATCTCTTGTTGCCTTCCACCTCTTGGATGAACTTTGTTCTGATGATGCAGGTCAGCTTCCTGATTGGTCTTCTCTGTCCGGCCTCTCGATTGGGCTTCTCTGGGGTCACGGTTTGGAAGCTGCTTGTGGGAGGATGCCTATTGGCCAGTTGTTCATGCAGAAGCTTGTTGGTAAAAAGAAGGCTCTCCTCAGTTGAGGTTGGGGCTAGCAGTTGTAGCCCCCACCCACCACTCCCCATCTTTTGTTCTCTTCTGAAGTTAATCGGCTTTCAAATGGTTGGAGTCTGTCTGAATGGGTTGTGTAGCCCGAGATATAAAAGCTGTCTCGGACTAGGGTCTGCTTGTTTCTGTTGATTATTCTTTTAGAGAGGAGGTATAAATTGGGATTCCAGACTGAACGATAGTCCCAGACAGCAATCTCCATTCTCAGGTTTGCTGATTGTCTTGTGTATATCCCTAGACTCAATCAAGCTGCCCCTTTCTTTAAAAGTTTTGAAAGCCCAGGGCTTTTTCCATATGTTTTAATAATGTGGATATTTGCTCGGTTTTACACTCATCACTTTTAAACTATGATCGTTACCAGAAAAAATCAAGTGCACTAATGTCCTTTTAGGCAGGAAGCTAAATGTAACTGATCTGGCCTACATGGAACTGCATACCCACAGCAATGTTAACTCTTACTTGCCCTCTGAAATGGCTTGGTCAGTCAGTCAGCTTCAGCACAAACAGGGATCAGTGACAATTACCAGCTGTTGTACAAGGTAATGGTTCTGAAAAAACTAATGTTGATCTATATTGAGCTTCAACTAGTCTAATGTCACGCAGTCCTCGGGTGGGGATAGTTGAGTACAACTCTAAGAATCGTGAGTATTTGTGCTGAGCAAGTTCATGCAAGCTACACCTGTTAGTATTATGCAATAAATTGCCTTAATATGTAAGACAAGTGTCTCTCTATTTAGATTCATCAGAGATGCATCTTCTGATAAATAGACAGGCCCTAGATTGAATACACGTTGCTCTGCTATAACTTACGTTTTGTCCACTCAAGTTCACTGCAATGCAATTAGGGATACTGCTTCTACTGCACAAATGTTTAAACTGTGTGTTGGCTGTAACGTGATTACATCGCCAACACTTTAAGTGCTGTTTCTAAAGGGTGATTTTTCTATAACACAGGGTTGCACAAGAACGTAACCATCATGTTGTAGAAGAACTGACTGTATAGAGAAAGAAGGATCAGTGGTAGAAAACTACTCAAGCCAGCCCATCGCATGTTACATAATGTGGTACCTGAAAGTACAATGAAATGAGCAGTGGTGTGAATTGAAATGCCACAGTTCCAAGATGGCAGTGCCAGCAAGGTAGGCAGTGCTCAGGTTCTTGGTATCATCCACTCCAGACCGGCTGCTTCCTCCCTTCTTTCTGTATCCTTTATGTCTTCTTTCTTTTTCTTCACCTTCTTCCTATCGGCGGTGGAGGAGAAGGTGACATTGTGGAAGGGAGCGACTGGAGCAGGAGTCTTGGTGAGGCAGTGGCCTAGCCTGGTAGTAGAGCCAGGGACACCTGGTGGTGGTAGGCCCAGAGCCATAGCCTCCTGGTTATCAGTGAGGCAGCAGCTGAGGTGGGAACTCTTGGTTGCAGGTCAGTGTGAGAGCAGCATGGGACCCGACATCAGTGGCCCATCAGCAAGGTGGACACAGTGACAAGGAGATGGTACCTGAAGAGTGGTACCTCTGATGTTGGTGGTACCAACACAACTGGCAGATGGGGCTTAGAGCACAAGACACATGTGGAGGTAGCAGAATGAAGATGGACTTTCTTTCAGCTATACCTTTATTCTGGTGACAGTTGAAGCTTTTGACTGTATTTTTCCATGTTGTTCACAAGCACAAGTGACAATAAATCATCATTAATTTAGTTGGATCATGCTACATAGTGATCACAGGTGGGCAGGCAGAATCCATTTCATTCTGAGTAAGGAGGAACAATATTTTTGAAGAGAGTCCAACACTTTGAGAGCAGTCATGCTTAAAAAATAATACCAGTGGGTAAAATGTGAGAATTGACAGTCAGCATCAGGTGCAGGAACAGCAACAAGCCAAGTTCAGCACATCAAAGGCAAACCTTCAGCAAGAAGCTGATAAGAAGCTCAGGGATAATAGTATGGGGTAGGGAACGAGAGTAGTCCAATTACACTGAGAATAGGGCGCAGACCTTAGAGGAGGCTTTATAGGGACTGAGGAAACCTCCAGAATAAATCTAGATATCAGAGGAGAAAATCATTACAAAAATGCATGGACACTAGAAAGAGAAGACACAGGAGTTACAAAATAATGTTCTCAGTTTAAGTTATTTTCCTTGGAGCTGGGAAACTGAGGCAAGACATGATTGAGATGTCGAAAATTATGAGGAGCATAGATAGATAGACAGGAACAAACGTTTTCCTCTTCTTGAAGGGATTAGTGACCAGGAGGTGCAGATATAAAGTAAGGGGTGGAAAGTTAAAAGGAAATATGAGGAAAAATTATTTTTTTCAATCAGAGTGGTAAGAATCTGGAACTCACTGCCTGTAGATGCAGGCACCCTCAGAACAATTAAGAAGTATTTAAATGTTCACTTGAAATGCCAAGGTGCACAAAGCTATGTGGCTGGAAAATGGAATTAAAATAGTTAGGCGGTTGCTTTTGACTGGCACAGAGGTGATGGACTGAAGGGCCTTCTTCTGTGCTATAGACCTCTATGATTAAATAACTTTAAAAAATTAAGTATTTGCCACCTTTGTGACTGGGCTCCATCAGGCAGAACTGCAAGGAAAAGTGAAAGGTCCTGAAAAATAATTTACAGTGGGGCTGCTGTACTGCAAGATTCTCAGCATTTATTTCAGGTGGAGAAAAGCAAATTTAGAAAAAAATTAAGCAAAGAATTGAGCAAAAGAAGAAAAATGAGAAAAATATGATCATTTAAAAGGACTCCATAATTAAACAATAATTTCCAACACTTGAAGCCACAGAATAGACTGAATACTATTAGTAGGTGGGCAATGGTGTCTTAATCTTTTTTGTACAAATGTAGTTTTGTTTGCAGGAATCTATGATTAAATTTTGAAATTCATCACCTTAAGCAGGGCTTTAAAAACCTCAACAGAAGAGCAATTGAGTTTTTCTCAATTAAAGAGCAGCTGAAACCAATTTTTCAGTAATCGGGTCAGTTTGTGTTTGGAACATATCAGACTAACCCACTTAGTGTTTCTTAGCACTGGAGTGTGGCTTAAAGTAGATTGCTGGAAGTTGTGTGACTAAGGGAAGAAGGGGAAAGAAGTTTATTTCAATGCGTTTTCATCCTTCAGGAACTAAATCAAATTCTGCTGCAGGAGAAGCTCGTTCTTTGGTGCATTTCTGATAAGTGACTAAGGTTTACTCTATTTCTATTTAAAATAGTGAAGAAATAGGTGGTATTGTAAACAAAATAGTTATTTGGTAGCCATGATGTGGAGGGGCCAATGTTGGACAAAGTTAAAAATCACACACAACCAGATTATAGTTCAACAGGTTTATTTGGAAGCACTAGCTTTCGGAGCTCTGCTTCTTCATCAGGTGGTTGTGGAGTATAAGATAATAAGACACAGAATTTATAGCAAAAGATTACAGTGTCATGAAACTAAAATTACATATTGAACAAACCTGGATTGTTAAGTCTTTCATCTTTTGGAATTGGTTGCAAGTTTCAATTCATTAATATTTAAATCCCAGAACTTCTATTAAGTCACCTTCTCAATATAACTTCAGGCTTTATAACAAACATTGACATCTCAGCTCAGACAGTGTATTAAAGGTGTGAGGTTAGAGTCTGCCTGTATCCCAATCGTGAATCAGACTGGTTCTATTTCCAAAGTCTCTTCCTTTGCAACTGTTCAACAGCTTTAAGGTTCTTTCAGAAACAAAAGGCAGGAATTTATGGAAAAGCTCAGCAGGTCTGGCAGCTTCTGTGGAGAGAAATCAGAGTTAACGTTTCAGTTGGAGTGACACTTCCTCAGAACTGGGGAACTCAGTTCTGAGGAAGGGTCACCGGATCCGAAATATTAACTCTGATTTCTCTCCACAGATGCTGCCAGACCTGCGGAGCTTTTCCATAAATTCCTGCCTTTTGTTTCTGATTTGCAGTTTTTTTTCAGGCTTTATTTAAGGTTCTTTCGGCTTGTTTGGATGGACTTGGGGGCTGCAGGGTGGAGGAGCCAACTGGCTAAGGTATCTCTGATGGGAGGAGTGAAAAGTAATGTTGTGATAAAAAGTGACAGTACAGTCAGAGGGACTGACATTTATCTCTGCAGCAAAGCGTGAGAGAGCAGCCAGCTATGTTGCTTCTCCAATGTCAGGGTTTGGGATATCTACTCTGGGCTGGAGAAGAACCTGAAATGCAAGAGGATGGATACAGTCATCATGGTCTGTGTATGTGCCGATGATATAGGTAGGACAAGGAAAGAGGTTCTACGCGTCAGTATAAGGAGTGAGGAACCAAGTTAAGAAGCAGAACCTGAATTATCACATGAGCCACATACAAATAAACATAGAGCAAATTTTGTTTGAGAGATGAATAACAGGGGTCATGCATTTAAGGTGAGAGGGGGAAGGTTCAAAGGAGATATAAGGGGCATGTTTTTTTCCACAGTATGGTAGGAGCCTGGAACATGCTGTCAGGGATGGTGGTAGAGGCAGGTACAATAGGAGTGTTTAAGGAACTTTTAGATAAGCACATGAATATGCTGACAGAAGGGATTAGTTTAATTTGGTGTCATGTTCAGCGCAACATCATGGGCCGAAGGGTCTGTTCCTATGCTGTACTCTTCTCTTTTCAATGCGGCTTAGACTGATGGGAGAGAAGTGAGTTTCCAGTCTATGGAATACAATTACCAGTACAGGGGAAAGTGGGAGGTGTCCAGTTGGGAAGATCTCCACCTGAACTTTGCTGTGGCCTATCTCCTTGTGAGTCATATAACAAGGGAAGGAGAGAGAATTTTAAACTAAATGGTGAGGCCAAAAGCGATCACACTTAGGAGGCTATGGTAAACCAAAGAGTTAAGACAAGGCAAAAGAGAAAAGCATTAATACAGACCATTAAAGGAAGGGGTAAAGGTTAGAAATTTAAGAGTTAATTAACAGTTAAACATGGAAGTTACAAAAAGAATAAAGAGATGCAACAAAAGACTGTGTATCTGAATTCACATAGCATTTGAAGAAAACAGAGGATTGCGAGAACAAATGGAAAGAAATAAGTGTGATGTGATAACCATGACGGAGATGTGGCTGCAGGGTGACATAGGTTAGGTCCTGACTATTGAGGAATGCAGGACACTTAGAACATAAGAACTAGAAACAGGTGTAAGCCTTCAAGCCTGCCCTTTTAGGAAGGGCAGAAAGCTAGGACAAGGTGGCATGCTGGCTCTATTAGTTAATGATGACATTAGCACAATACAGTGTGATAATGTAATTTTAGACAAACAGGCTGTGGAATAATTTAGGAAGAAATTAGTAGTAATAAAGGCAAAAGTCATGTGGGAGTAACAGTAACCACCACATGTTGGGTAGAGCATAAGGGAAGCAACAATAGGAGTTTGTCAGAAACCCACAGTGATAACCCATGGAGGGAGAGGTCTGATTGGAAAAGATAGCCAAATGGATAGTTTCTTAGAACAGCTTATTCCAGAGCAAGCAGACAACAGATTAAATTTGACCTGGTATTGTGGAATAAGACAGGTTCAATTATTAATCTCATAGTGAAGGCACATCTAGGTAGAAGTGATCATGATATGATTAAATTTTGCATTAATTTTAGTAGGAAGAAGAATTTAAAAAACATAAATAAAGGCAATTGTGAAGGATGAAAGCAGAGCTGGCTAAAGTGAATTGGCAAACTGGCTTAAAAGACTGTTCAAAGGACATGTGATGACAGATATTTAAGAGGATATTTCAGAATGCACAGCAAATACTTTTCCAATATTTGAAGTCATAGACCCATTGTCTGTGCTTTATTAGAAAGGTTAAAGATAGTTTCAAGTTTATGCAAAGATGAGTTTCAGGTTGGTAGACTGAAGAGAATATCACAATGTTTAAAATGTTAGGAGCTATAATTAAAGTATAGCAGGGCACTTGGATATGTGTGAGGTAATCAAGAAAATTAAAAATGCTTTGGTGAAAGGGAACTCATATTTAATCAATTTATTGGAGCTCTTGGAAGAAGGAATGTGTTATGGAACTGTGAATATCTTGTACTTAGATTTCCCAGAAGCATTGATAAAGCGGCCCATCAAAGATTACTGTGGAAAATGAAAACTCATTGCCTTAGTGGAGTAACACACTGGCATGGATCGAAGATTGGCTGGCTAACAAGAAGCAAAGAGTGGATATAAATCAATCTTTTCAGGTTGGCAAAGATGTAGTAAACTATGTGCTGTAGGAATCCATGCTGGGGTCTCAACTGTTCACAAACTATGCACGTGACTTGAATGAAGAAACAGATAATTAGGTTGCCAATTCTGCTGATTGCACAAATTTACATAGGCAAGTGAGTTGGGAAGAGGATATAGAGACTAGAAAAATAGATATGTTGAGTGAGTGGGCAATGTTTTGTCAAATGGTGGAGAATGTGAGAAAATGTGTAATTGTCCATGATAGCAGGAAGAGTAAAGAAGAAGCATTCTGTCTCATTTGTCATCGATTGCAGTGCTCTCAGATGCAGAGGGCTCTGCTTATCCTTGGAGAAGAATTGCAAAAGGCTGGTATGCAATGTCATAATGTATTATATTAAAAATCACAAAAAAAACAGGTTATAGTCCAACAGGTTTATTTGAAAGCACAAGTTTTCAAAGCTAGTACTTCCAAATAAACCTGTTGGACTATAACCGGGTGTTGTGTGATTTTTAACTTTGTCCAATCCAGTCCAATACCAGGACCTCCAAATAATGTTTTATGAGAGGAATTGAATACAAATGTAGGGATGTCATGCTTCAAATATGTAGGGCACTAGTGAGGTTACATCTGGAGTACTGTGTACAATATTGATTATCTTATTTAAGGAAGGATGGAAATATATTGCAATCTTCAGAGAAGATTTATATAAACAAAACCTGGACAGCCTAAGCTTGTATCAGCTGGGCTTAGAGTGAGGTTACTTAATTAAAATAAAGGCATTCTTGGTTGGTCTTGACAGGATAGATGAATACCTAGAACTGCGAGTCACCATATCAAAATAAGGAATTACCTACTTAAAAGAGATGATGATGCACTATGTCTCTAGAAAGATTTCATAGCCAAAGGAAGTGGAAAAATCAGGAAATGCACGTCAATATTTCTCCTGTTCTACAGTAAAGTCACATAATCCTACTTTATCATCACAGAGAGAAGTGACTGATGCTGTGTTTAACTTGAGGGTCACCAATTCTTAGATGAGGGGAGAGGTTGAGAAGTTCAACCTTCATGGTAATCTCAATCAATCCAGGAATTGAACCCATGCTGTTAGTATTACTCTGCATCACAAACCTGCCAATGCAGCTAGCCAATCCCCCTTCCCATGCTGTATAATGACAAGAGGGAAATACCTCAATAGTTTCTACAATATGATCTATCTCCCTTCTTGAAGTCAGTGAAAATTGCAACATTCCTGACCTCTCTTTGTTTGTGCTGAAAAATGTGTTGCTGGAAAAGCGCAGCAGGTCAGGCAGCATCCAAGGATCAGGAGAATAACGTTTCGGGCATAAGCCCTTCTGAAGACACTAAACAAGTTCATCTGCTCTTCCAGTGGTACCATGGGGTCTTCCCATATCAATGGATAAACAGAGCCTCAGTTTAACATCTCAACTAGAAGGTAGCAATGTAACTTCACAAAAATATCCACAACATTGTACTTGTCAAACTCCAGATTAATATTTGAACCCTGACCTCCTGATCAAAAGGTAAAAAGGTAAGGCTGATGAAGGGCTTTTGCCCGAAACATCAATTTTCCTGCTCTTTGGATGCTGCCTGAACTGTTGTGCTTTTCCAGCACCACTCTACTCCCTCCTGATCAAAAGGTCAGAGTAATATCAATGAGCCAGTATTCAACTATAAACTGCATTAAAATTAGGTAAAACATCTGACTTGTGACTTTGCAGAACAACATAATACAGTTTTAACTGCCTTTTTCTGAAAAATATCTCTTCCTACCCACAATGGCCGGAAACAATCTCCCTAAAACAACAAAATGTCAGGGAGATTTTCCACAGATTTCTGACTATGATCTCGTCACCTGATGCTCATTCCTGCCTGCTGGTGTTGACAAAATTGTGGAATGGTTTATTCAAATCATTAATAATATTGGCAAGGCTTTAAGACCCCTGGCTTTGTGGTGTTCATTTTCTGCTATGTAACTTCCATGAACTTCCCATCATCGATAAAAATTGAGGCCTCAGTATTGCAGAACCTCTCACAGTGTGTTATATTTCTGGTTTGATCACAGCTGATGTTAGATAAGAAAGATCCCAGAATGAAATCTGGCCTCATAGATCATCTGTAGTTTATTTTTAAATTGAATGTGGTGGTATTCCATTGAAAGATAAACCCATATGGACTGAAGATTTGATTTTATCAATAAGACAGAAAAATAAGAAAAATAAAATAGATTCAACCAAACTGAGGTATTGAGATATAATACCATTTGAAAGATCTCAAAAAAAAACACAGCAAAACAAAATTCCATCCATTCCAATAACAACACTTTACAATTAGTCAAAATTCCAGGGAAATTTCTTCCTTTTCAAAGATGTAGTTTATATTTATCGGCTTTTTGCCTCAAGGACAGTCCAATGTTCTGTGAAGCCTTTTTCCATGACCAATCACATTACTGAGAGCTTAGATTTTCTCTGGCTTCTGTTTTTAACTAAACATGTCTGGTTTGAATGTTTCACAACCAATATCTTTTCACTGAGGAAATTAATATCCTTACTGTTATGAACAATGTCCATTTCTCGGAGAGACTACATTTCCTTCTATCCAGTCAGGTAACCTTTGAGCATTTTAACTATTTTTTAAACTTGCTCATCCTAGACTCTGCTGAGCTGACGGCTTCATATTTTCTCTTGCTCGTCATAAACCGCCATAGTATAAACAAGCTTCCATTAATGTCTGAGGGAACATACTAGTTTAAAATCATAGTTTCAGAAGATCTGATTGTGGTTAATTTTTAAAACTATTAATAAAAATAGACCGATATATCCACGTGCCACTAGTTTAAATATCAAGCTCAAAGAAACTATAAAAATCACACACCTTTCGTCATACTATTGCAGTCCTGAAAAGTACATATCTGCTATCCAATGACTAAAGTCACCAGAGCACCATTGAGCTGCTCTCTCAATAGAGAGCGGTGACTAGTGACGGTTTAACCTACTGCCTAATCTTTAAAATCAAGTTTCCTTTCAATTAAGTTCTGCACAAATTTGTGTAAGGTTAGCTTCAACAGAAAATGAAAAGTGTCAAACTTGAATTATCAAACAAGCTAAGGGATTTGCTCAATCCGCAGTGAGATTTATTTTTGCTTCTTTGTTTATCCAGATTTTTGTAAGAAGGCCTGTAATGTTTAATGTTTTAACTTTATTGTCTTTATTTTTCTGCTTTGTATCTAAGACTCTGTACCTAGGCACCTTTCTACCTAAGATGGCACTGTAAGTAGCAACATGTAAACTTTTCACTGTCTTCATGTGAACACATGTGACAATAAACCTAATTCAATGTAATTGCAGTTTTAGTTCGTTATTTTACCCCAAGGCTGCAAGAAAATATATCGCTTTATAAAACTACTGATGCATCCATTAAATGCCAGAGTCGCCCCCTAGTGAGGGTGGAAATGTCAATGTTTGTTAATAAACTTGATACATCTCTGACTTGCTTCATAGTCATGTATTGGCTGAGAATTAGAATGGTTTTGAATGAGTCTTTGAATAGGTCTGTGGATGATTGTAACTACTTCATTAAATCTATTTTTGTTGCTTATATATTGCGAGACATTTTTTCTGCAGAAAAATTAGACCATTTGGCCCTTTGAGACAGAACTGCTAACTTTCTCAGTGTGAACCATCCAATTTAATCCCACTCTCTGATTTGTCTTCAGTATTCTTTACCCTTTTGTTTCCATTTTGAAAGATGAATGAAATGTTCTCCAGTATGTTTGTGGTGCAGAGCACCAGTGCGGACATGGACTGTTGGTCAACCAGCACAATGACACTCTGCACAATGTGAGGAACTATTGAGGCAAGGAAATATTGTGTAAAACACCCGGTCGCTGATTGCTTGAAACAGAGTGAAAGTGAAAACTGGAGAAGAGTTTATGCCATTGTTCTTTTTTTATTTCTTTCAGTTATTGTCTTGAATTTCTGTCTTTTCCGTATCATCTCTGAGAGCAGTGGAGTCAATTTATCTTCACCTTGAAGATTTCTCTCAGGTCACGTTGGTCATTTCTTTTAACCTTGTGAATGAAACATACATTTCACAGTGATAGCTGTAAGCCTGATCTTTGATAAAACCCTGCAGAATTCTCATTACATCTTTTCGAATTGTCACACTGAGAAACCCAAAACTACCATTGTAGGTGGCACGTTGGCACAGTGGTTAGCACTGCTGCCTCACAGCGCCAGAGACCTGGGTTCAATTCCTGCCTCAGGCAACTGTTTGTGTGGGGTTTGCACATTTTCCCTGTGTTTGTGTGGGTTTGCTCCGGTTTCCTCCCACAGTCCAAAAATGTGCAGGTTAGGTGAACTGGCCATGCTAAATTGCCCGTAGTGTTAGGTGAAGGGGTAAAAGTAAGGGAATGGGTTGCTCTTCGGAGGGTCAGTGTGGACTTGCTGGGCCGAAGGGCCTGTTTCCACATTGTAAGTAATCTAAGTAAACTGAAGCCATACAAATATCTTGGGTGATTCTCTTTGTTCTCATTAAGGTATTTATATTGCAAAATTAAGAATGGGCATACTGAGATCTCTCTTTTTTTTTACCACTCTACATAGGCTCTTGCCACTTATGACATATCTACTACTTTTATTCTCACACAATTGTAGTAATGCAGATTACGGCTGGAATATTTTAAAAATTAAAATAGTGATGATTATTTAGATGTAACAGCAACAATGTACATTTACTTAGTGTCTTTAGTCATTGCAAAATGTGCCTTCTATGATAAAAATTTATCAGACCAATCCTCTGTTCTAGAGGTGTAAATGGGATTATTATGAGTTAATGTTTCAATAATGACATGAAGTAGGACTCTGCTCCTGCCACTTTGCATGTGATGCATTTTAAATCTTGGCGATGGAGGAACCCAAGGACCTGCATGTCCTTGGCGGAGTGGGAGGGGGAGTTAAAGTGTTCAGCCTTCTGTTTGAGTACGTAGCTGAAGAGCTTCAGGGCAGAGGAGATGACCTGGGGGGTGCAGTGAGAGAGGGACTCACTGAAATCCTTGTAGAGGGAGGAGGAGAGCTTCTTCAAGGAAGGCATCCTTGCAAGAGGATTCGCAGTAGGTTAAAATCAACTAGGAGAAAGTGAGGACTGCAGATGCTGGAGATCAGAGCTGAAAAATGTGTTGCTGGAAAAGTGCAGCAGGTCAGGCAGCATCCAAGGAACAGGAGACACGTGGCTGAACACTTTAACTCCCCCTCCCATTCTGCCAAGGGCATGCTGGTCCTTGGCCTCCTCCATCGCCAGACCATGGCAACACGACGCCTGGAGGAAGAGCGCCTCATCTTCCGCCTAGGAACCCTCCAACCACAGGGGATGAATGCAGATTTCTCCATCTTCCTCATTTCCCCTCCTCCCACCTTATCTCAGTCCCAACCCTCGGACTCAGCACCACCTTCTTGACCTGCAATCTTCTTCCCGACATCTCCACCCCCACCCCCTCTCCGGCCTATCACCCTCACCTTAACCTTCTTCCACCTATCGCATTCCCAACGTCCCTCCCTCAAGTCCCTCCTCCCTACCTTTTATCTTACACCTTCCTTGGCACACCTTCCTCATTCCTGAAGAAGGGCTTATGCCCGAAACGTCGATTCTCCTGCTCCTTGGATGCTGCCTGACTTGCTGCGCTTTTCCAGCAACACATTTTTCAGTCTTGTTTGTCTATGCAATGTCTTATGCCCAAAGGCTTTGATTTCTCTTTATCTTGCGATATGAATATCTTTACCTCTGGTCTGATCTCTCTTTCTGCAAATGTTAGCATTTAAGGAAAACTATGGTGAACTGGGTTTCTTCCATTCCATTGTATGGGGAACATGTGCAATAATTTGCGTTAAACTTCATCTATGTTTATGATGGCCATTCTTTGTTCTATGTTTACTTTATGGAGAATATCTTTTACGTTATTTCTGCCTATTCTGTTTGCAAATTAATTCTTTAGTGGCTCATGACCCAGTTGTGAGTTTTTACCAACAGACTGAACTTCACTCCATCTCTTTGCAAAACTGGATAACAATAAGACAAGAGTCAGAGGCAGACAGAAGGACATGTAATGTGATCACTTTGTCTTCAAGAATGTTTCTTGAATTTCTAAATCCATGCCAAGCTGATTGAATGAAAGTTTCTTCACTAATGCTCCTGTTCCACCTCCCAGTAGCTCATCAAAACATTCACTGCCTGAGGCCTGCTGACATTTTGGTTTCGGAATGACAGCCTGAGTTAGTTGAAATTTCCTAAGGGTATGTTGGACACAAAAGTAAGTATAGATCAGAAACTCTTTCAGATGTCCTACAGTGTCCTGTGCAGAGGAGAAGGTTTAAGGTTCATTGATGCCTCTTCCAATAGGAAAATGATTAGCTCTGAAGTATGGCAAAGAATTCAGGCATTCCAAGATTAAGTCCCTTATTTCCAGGCACACTGCCCATCACCTAACCTGATACTCTTCAGAATTTTCAAATTGTGCCAGGTGGCATGGTGATTTAATGGATTAGTGGTGCTGGAAGAGCACAGCAATTCATGCAGCAAGATTTTGCCTGTCCTCGGATGCTGCCTGAATTGCTGTGCTCTTCCAGCACCACTAATCCAGAATCTGGTTTCCAGCATCTGCAGTCATTGTTTTTACCACGGTGATTTAATGGTTAGCACTGCTGCCTCAAGGTGCCAAGGAACCAGGTTCAACTCCACCCACGGGGGACTGTGTGGAGTTTGCACATTCTCCCTGTGTCTGAGCGGGTTTCCTCCCACAGTCCAAAGATGTGCAGGTTAGGTGGATTGACCATAGGAAATGCAGGGATAGGATAGATGGTTAGTATACTCTTCAGACAGTAAGTGTGACTTGATGGGCTGAATGGCCTCTTTCCACACTGTAAGGATTTTATGACTGAACTGCTGCTGTTCTCAGGCATTGGGATGAAGGGCAGGGTTTTTCCCATGAAAATGGGGATGGAGGTGGTGCTACATAATTTTACCCTGCCCATCCATCTGCTAGTTCATTAGCATCATCCCATCCTGAGCCATTTTCCTGGAGGATATAAGGAGGAGTGAACAGGGATTTGTCCACAAGTATCAAGAAATTATTTAAGGTGATCAAAAGGCCATTGGAGCCCCCGCAGTATCAGAAACATGGAAGGGACCTCTTGGTTACAGACTGGGGTTGGAGATAGGGCTGAAGTTTGTGGGGAGGGTTGATCTGTGCTCTTGGCACTTCCTGTCTCTCTAGCCACAGCTATAGCACAGGCTGCCCTTTGGATATAATGGCTCAATGGCAATTTTTTTTATTATTTCAGACTTATTAAAATTCCTGAGAAAGGCCTTGAGTGTGGAGGCATCCTCTCACCATTGTGTGCCATACCAGCAATATCTCCTTCAATACTGGAAGGCATATTCTTCCATGGGACCTCCAATTTTGGGAGACAACCTACCATCTTTAATTGAACAGTGAACATATTCTCTGTCCACGAATTAGCCAGTCAAGGCAAAATCACTGCTCCTGACACAGTGTAGGTTAGACATCCGTTGAGCATGACATTGACATTCTGACCCGAGATGTGAGATAATTCCCTTGCCTCTCCCTCAATAATGGCTGCTCTGAAAAGCCGGATCTTTTGTTTTAACCTCAGGCCATTCCTTTTGTTCTTTTGTCTGGTGTCCCTTTCCTATTTCCCCACCTCGTCACAAGTGAAATCATCTTTTACAACTCGCATTTCTTCCTGATCAGGTGTAACCTAGAACTCTGTGGGAAGCTAGGGAAGTGATTGCCGGGCCCCTTGCTGAGATATTTGTATTATCGATAGTAACAGGTGAGGTGCCGCAAGACTGGAGGTTGGCTGATGTGGTTGCCACTGTTTAAGAAAGGTGGTAAGGACAAGCCAGGGAACTATCGACCAGTGAGCCTGATGTCGGTGGTGGGCAAGTTGTTGGAGGGAATCCTGAGGGACAGGGTATACATGTATTTGGAAAGGACTGATTAGGGATAGACAAGATGGCTTTGTGCATGGGAAATCATGTCTCACAAACTTGATTGAGTTTTTTGAAGAAGTAACAAAAAGGATTGATGAGGGCAGAGCGGTGATCTATATGGACTTCAGTAAGGCACAACAAGGTTCCCCATGGGCGACTGGTTAGCAAAGTTAGATCTCATGGAATACAAGGAGAACTAGTCATTTGAATACTGGCTCAAAGGCAGAAGACAAAGGGTGTTGGTGGAGGGTTGTTTTTCACACTGGAGGCCTGTGACCAGTGGAGTGCCACAAGGATCGGTGCTGGGTCCACTACTTTTCATCATTTATATAAATGATTTGGATGTGAGCATAAGAGGTATAGTTAGTAAGTTTGCAGATGACACCAAACTTGGAGGTGCAATTGATAGTGAAGAAGGTTACCTCGAATTACAACAGATCTTGATCAGATGGGCTAATGGGCTGAGAAGTGGCACACAGAGTTTAATTTAGATAAATGCGAGGTGCTGCATTTTGGGAAAGCAAATCAGAGTAGGACTTATACACTTAATGGTAAGGTCCTAGGGAGTGTTACTAAACAAAGAGACCTTGGAGTGCAGGTTCATAGCTCCTTGAAAGTGGAGTTGCAGGTAGATAGGATAGTGAAGAAGGCGTTTGATATGCTTTCCTTTACTTGTCAGAAAAATTTTGTTCAGGAGTTGGGAGGTCATGTTGCAGCTGTACAAGACATTGGTTTGGCCACTTTTGGAATATTGCGTGCAATTCTGGTCTCCTTCCTATCGGAAAGATGTTGTGAAACTTGAAAGGGTTCAGAAAAGATTTACAAGGATGTTGCCAGGGTTGGAAGATTTGAGCCATAGGGAGATGTCGAATAGGCTGGGGCTGTTTTCCTTGGAACGTCAGAGGCTGAGGGGTGACCTTATAGAGGTTTACAAAATTATAAGGGACATGGATAGGATAAATAGACAAAGTCTCTTCCCTGGGGTGGGGGAGTCTAGAACTAGAGAGCATAGATTTAAGGTAAAAGGGGAAAGTTATAAAAGAGACCTAAGGGACAACTTTTTCACGCATAGGGTGGTACTTGTATGGAATGAGTTGCCAGAGGAAGTGGTGGAGGCTAGCACAATTGCAACATTTAAAAGGCTTTTGGATGGGTATATGAATAGGAAGAGTTTGGAGGGATTTGGGCTGGGTGCTGGCAGGTGGGACTAGATTGGGTGATATCTGGTTGGCATGGACAAGTTGGACTGAAAGGTCTGTTTCCATTCAGTACATCTCTATGACTTTATGATTCTGAAAGGCCATTGATGTGAGACGATGGTCTAAATTTTACTGCTGACTTTGGAACCATGACATTGGAACAAAAGATGGGCCCCAGGTTCTCATCTATGACAGCAGGAAAGGCCAGGTAGCTTTGCTGTCGGCCCACTGTCCAGTTAAGGATGGTGGGAGGTTTGTGATGTTGCTGACCCACTCAGACAGCCAACAGGCCTCAAGCCTCAGCAGCCCTACAATGAGAGGCAAACACCCATGTGATTTTGCCTCCGGTACTTCACCAGATACATAAATGTCTATGGCACTCCTCATTCTATAAGGGCTAAGACATGGTTATCAAGTGGCCTCCAAGATCAAACAGATGTTTATCACAGCTCACTATGAGAGAAAACCCTAGATTCCCAGGCAGAAGAAGCTACCTCCAACTATTAGATTAGAAACAGCAGCATGCTTCAAGTGATAAAACAAAGAATTGAGGATGCTGGAGAGCTGAAACAAACAAAAACAGAAATTACTGGAGAAACTCAGCAGGTCTGGCGCATCAGTCACCCACTGGACACAAAATGTTAACTTTATTTTCTTCCTATAGATGCTGCTGAGTTTTTTCAACAACTTCTCCTTTTTGTATGCTTCCACTGATCTCTGGGCTAAGATGGTGTCTGGCACGTTTATACCCTTAGGGCATCTGCAGTGATGCAGTGGTGACATCATGCTCATGTCTCTAACCAAATATTAGTATGGTGACCATGAGACATGCATTTGGTGCTGGTGAAGGGTACATTTTAAAAGAATGAAAAATTTAACAGGATGGGAAACCTCTCCAAGATGATTCTTGGAAGAGTGGAGTCGCCCTTTCCTGAACAAAGTGCCTTGTTTGGATTTGCCTTCAGTGCCAAAGACTCTTCCATCTGCTGTAGGGAGATAGCCTCCACTAAATTGGTAGTGGCACACAGGCTGTTGGACGTGGGCACTGGGAGTGCTGGCAGAATCACACTGCCAGTGACAATATGGCATCATCTTTCCCACACTTGCACCTTTTAGGCACTTTAAGTGGCCTGTCACTGGAAGTTGCTCCATATCCCAACGCTGGGAAAATGGGCCGGCAGTGACTCAATTAATCTCGTCTCTATTTTAATAGCCTCCTGCCTCCTGGACTATTGCCAAGGGACCAGTAAAATTCTGCCCGTTGACTTTTTTCTTTCTCATCACAGTAGGTCCTGGTCTGCTAAGCATTAGAGGCTAGAGGTCAGCGGTAATATCTCTACCCCGGACTAGGATGCCCCTGGTTTAAGTCCCACCTCCTTCAGAGGTGTACAATGACAGTTGATTAGAAATATAGGTTAATAATAATAAAAATATATAATTCAAGAGCTATTTCAACCATTTCTCCAGGTGGGCAAATGAACTAGCCAAAATAAGAGTTAAACTTTAATCATGCTAAAGAACAGAAAGAATACCTTGTAAAAGTCAGGGGAGATAATCTTCTAAGTGCAAATGCTCTGAGGCAGTTATTATACTTGCAAATGTTCCATCTCTCAATAAAAGGGAGAGTTTAAAATTGAGAAACAAAGACAGTTGGTGCCTAGTGGTTTCTTCTGATGTTGGACTGTGATTGATTGAAAGCTTGTCAAAATATGGAGAGTCAATTACCTTATAATTGATCTCAACCTCAAAGAGAAATTAGCCCTAAATTGACCGCACTATATATTTTACAACAACTGTGGCACTGAAGAAATAGGTCGCGTATTGCTTTATTCCAATGACAGACTAATGCATTAATGGAGTTAGAATTTTTGGCATACCTTGGATATTCCTTCAAGTTCACTGATGCTGGCCATTCGAGTAAACACTCCCTGCATCTTGTGTTCAAAGTGTGCATACATTACTCAAAATCTAATCAATGATAAGGGTTCAGTTTGCAATCTGAATGCTTCATGTTTTGCATGTGCTCTTATTTATCCAATAACTTACTGAGAATACTTGCAATATTTGGATGAGTTGAAGCCAAAACTAAATCATTAGTTTGTTTTATTTTATAGACAACAGGTAAATATATCAAGTCAAGCTTGGATTGGAGGGTTTGAGCTATAGGGAGAAGCTGAATAGGCTGGGACTATTTTCCCTGGAGCGTCGGAGGCTGAGGAGTGATCTTAGAGGTTTATAAAACCCTGAGGGACATGGATAGGGTAAATAGCCAAGGCTTTTTCCCCAGGGTATTGCTTTATTCCAACGACAGACTAATGCATTTATGAGTCCAAAACTAGAGCGCATAGGTTTAAGGTGAATGGGGAAAGATTTAAAAGGGACTAAGCGGCAACTTTTACATGCATTTTTGGAATGAGCTGCCAGAGGAAGTGGTGGAGCTGGTACAATTACAACATTTCAAAGCACTTGGACGGGTATATGATTAGGAAGGGTTAGAGGGATATGGGCCAAATGCTCACAAGTGGGACTAGATTAATTTAGAATGCCTGGTTGGCATGATGAGTTGGACCTGAAAAATGTGTTGCTGGAAAAACGCAGCAGGTCAGGCAGCATCCAAGGAGCAGGAGAATCAATGTTTCAGGCATAAGCCCTTTTTCAGGATTCCTGAAGAAAGGCTTATGCCCGAAATGTCGATTCTCCTATTCCTTGGATGCTGCCTGACCTGCTGTGCTTTTCCAGCAACACACTTTTCAGCTCTGATCTCCAGCATCTGCAGTCCTCACTTTCTCCTCCATGATGAGTTGGACCGCAGGGTCGGTTTCCATGCTGTACATCTCTATGACTCTATGACTCTTACGACTCTAATAGTTAGAACCAAATACCATCATCATCCAGCTAACCTTAGTGGCCTTCCAATGAAAAGTTTAAATCTTTAACTAACCCACACTGATCTTTTTAGCTGACTGAAAAATATTTGTTTCTCTCGGACTGTATTTGTCTCTGGTCTTTCATTTATTAAAAACATATTATGTATTTAAAGCAAGTGATTAAAAAGTGAGGAGCCAGTACAGAAAGGCATACATTGCTAGTCCGAGGATGAGCTCTTACATGACTGCTTGGAATCTGTGGACTGGTCTATATTCAAGGATTCAGTGGCCAACCTACCTGAGTATGCCATTATTGTCACAGACTTCATCAGTATGTGCATAGAGGACTGCGTGCCAAAGAACTCAATCCGAGTGCTCCCCAATGGGAAACCTTGGATTAACCGGATGATCTACTTCCTGCTGAAGTGCAGGTCTGAGACATTCAAGTCAGTTGACCTACCTGGCCTATACAGGAAATCTAGGTACGATCTTCGCAAAGCCATTTGAAATGCCAAGAGACAACACTGGACTGAACTAGAGTCTCAGACTAAACACACAAACACTCGTCCACTGTGACAAGGCTTACGTGATGTAATGGTCTCCAAAGTGAAGTCGAGTAGAAGTGTTGATGACAATACATCCCTCTCCGATGAGCTCAATGATTTCTCTGCTCGTTTGGAATAAAAGGTCAGTGAAGTGATGTCCTCTCCCCTGACAGACTCATGCATGTCTGTACCCACAGTCACCACTACAGACGTCAGATCGGCCTTATTGAGGGTGAATCCACAGAAAGTGACAAGCCTGAATAGAGTGTTCGGCCATGCACTCAGATCCTGCGAGGACCAGCTGGCAGGAGTATTCACAAACATCTTTAACCTCTCTCACTACAATGTGAGGTTCTCCCCACTTCAAGAAGACCACCATCATCCTGATGCCAAAGTGGCTCTACACTCATCCCTGGAACATCTGAATAACAATGGTACTTATGTCAGCCTTATTCATGGACTAAAGCTCCTGGATGATCTTGTCAAGTAGGATATGAAAAGGATGTCTCCTTTTCTAAATCAATCCAGAACTAGGAGGCACTGCTTTAAAATTAGGGCTCACCCTTTTAAGAGCAAGATGACAAAAAGGATTTTATCCTTGAGGATTGTATGAATTTGCCTCCACTGCCTTCTTAGGCAGAATCTCAATGTTATTGAATATGAATTAGGTGGAGCTTGATTCTTCATGGGTAAGGAAATGAAAAGTTATTGGCGTAGATGTGATGTGGAGTTCAGAACACAATCCGCTCAACTATGTTCTCATTGAAAGGTAGAGCAGTTGAGGGGCTGGATGGCTATTCTGGTCCTGGTTTGTTTGTATATATGTTCATAATCGACAATTCATTTGTAGACCGTTCAATGAAGCCTGAATTTTCCTTCCAATACTAATTCATGAGCACACATCCATTGAATAGAATCATCCCAGTGAAAGTGGGGATATATGTTTTTGAGAAGTCTGAAATGAGATAGCAAATTGGCTATTGTTAGCCACTTTGTGGAATAAATCCTAATATTAGACACATGAACAGATAATCTCCTCCTTCTTTCAGTAAGATAGCTGTAAAAAGTGAGTCAGAGCAAACCTACTTTAAGTTAGAATTTGTTTCCTGAATATAATACATTTTCAAAAGTTTTTTGTGGATAAGTGGTTAAGGACTCTAAATTGTAAGATTTGGAATAATCCTCATACTCATAAAATTGAGAATTTCCACCTCATTGTCAGTGAGACAATCGCCAGGTAATTTTAGAATTATTTAACTTCATTGTCAAATTCATTTTGTTGGAGCATCCATTTGGATGAAGTTAGTTAATTATGAGGAATTGGAGGTACTGAATGTAATAGAAAAAACTGTTATCGCAGATCAGAATGTGCTAGACTGTTCCGCGCGCAAGAGGAGGTCACGTGGAGACTGTTTCGTGGGCAAAAGGAGGTCACATGGGGTTAGACATCCGGGAACGCGAGAAGGCGGAGAATGGAGTCAGATCAACACCCAATCAGAAGACAATCCCACCTCAGTGATTGCATGACGTTCTGTACTACATAAAAGACTGCGTCAGGGACAGGAATGCGTCGGACTTCGTGAACTGACACACTTTGCTGTTTGTCGGACGGGAAGTCCTAGACCCAAAGCTCTGTATACTTTATCCACCTACTGCTAAAATAAACTCAGTGTTTGAGACCAAATATTTTCTTCTATTGCTTCATTGAAAGAACAGCAGGACTTGGCTCACACATAGAGGAAAGTAAGCTGGTAGATTGAGCCAAAGTCCAACAATTTGGTGACCCTGACGTGATGAAGATGGAGAAGTGACAGAGAAGAGAGAAAAATAGAAACAACGGACAACTGACATCTGATGACAACAACAAGCGGTGCCGCATAAAAAGGTGAGCAGGCACCTGTTTACATCGAAGTTCTGCAATTGGAGATACTAAATTGATTGTTGTCATTATACTGCAAGTGTCCTAGTAATAGTAAGTGGATAAAGTATTGATTTAATACGTACAGGTTTAAAGTCCCGTGGGGTTAGAGTCCCCATAAAAGCAACAAGGTACTTAAGTGTAAGGATCTCATAAAAGCAACGCTCACAAATTTTGGTTTATGATTGATGTGTTGTAAGTTTTAAAATTATATTGGGGAACGTACGGAGGGTGGCAGAAAAGCCAGTAGTGTCTCGGAGACAAAGACGGTGGTGTCTCAGCGAGAGAGAGTCGGCAGTGGAAACCTAACGGTGACAATGAAACTGCTGATAATTCTCACTGAAAGAGTCAGTTGCTCGGGTGTACTCCATACAAACTGACTGGCCACCGGGTTTGTCTCTGATTGGGTTGGTTGCTCAGTTATATTATATCCAACCCAACTGACTACTGGACGGGAGGATTAAAAAAAACATGTAAAATGGAAGGGGAATTTGATAAAGAGTGTGAAGAAAACTGAGGATGTTCTTCCGACTTAATGTTGCCCGTAAAACAGCAGTGGGGTAAAGCCAGAAGACAATTAGTCAGTGGGCTCACAAATTTCAAACAAAAAACAATGATGGAGAAATATGACAAGGTTTGGGAAGAATTACAAAAACAGGGCAAAGTCCCTAAAGATGAGGAGAGGAAGAAATTGTCGCCATTTTTAGGAAAAGCAGAAGAGCAGGCTAAATTCGAAGTAGAAGAGTACATGAAGGGAAAGAAAGGGTCAATATTGGTTAGAAGAAAGTGGACAAAAGAAGGCGGGGAGAAAGAAGAGAGGAGGATTCATCTGCACAGCATGACGTTAGCCTGTGTAGCAGTAGAAACATTACAGAAGAGAGTAGGTGGTACCTCTAAAACAGAACTGGCAAAGGTGACAGAAAAGGCAGGACCATCCGCACCATTATATCCTAAACTGCCTTGGTTACAACCATCGCCCCCATATCCTGTAACACAAATGCCACTCATGTATGTTCAAGAAGGGGTGTTAGATGTGCAAGAAGTAGGAACAAGAGAGTACAACGTAGCAAAAGAGAGACTGGCGGAAGCAGTAGAAGAAAGCATCAGAAAAGTAGAAAAACTAAGACTAGAAGCTGAACAGAGAGTTAAGGAAGCGGAGGAAGCAAACAGGGTGCAGCCTATGCAGTGGTGCGACAGACAAGTGAGGGATTTGAGGAAGTGTTGACAGGAAAAGTGACAGGCAAAGAATCAGCCCAGTTGGCTGAACTACAGGCAATGATACCTGCGTTAGAATGGTCAGAGGGAAAAAGAGTAAATATCTACACCGACTCTGCATATGTGGGCTATACAGGTAGAACTCAGTCAATGGATCAGAGCAGGATTCTTAACAACAGCAAAAACCCCAGTCAAACATGAAAAAGATGTGAGAAGATTAGCGGAGGCCCTAATGAAACCTGCAGAAGTGGCGGTGGTCAAGTGTAGAGGACATGACAAAACTGATACAACAGTAGCTAAGGGCAATCAGGAAGCAGACTTAGCAGCAAAAAAAGCAGCAGGGTATACAATGATGTATATAATGATGCAAACAGAGAGAACAGCATACGACCTGCTGCCCGCCTGCGATGCAAATGTGTTAATCAAAGAGCAGCAGAAAGCCTCTCCTCATGAACTGACAGTATGGAGAGAGAGAGGGGCCACAGAGTCAGAAGGGATTTGGAGGTCACCGGACGGTAGACCAGTCCTACCCCCAGGTTTGATAGCTTCCATGCTCCAGGAAGCTCATGGGTTGACACACTGTGGAAAAACGCAGATGCAGAGGTATCTGACACATTGGTGGCATCCGTTCTTGCCAGCAATGATTGAACATTACATCAGAGAATGTAAAACGTGTACAGAATACAACGTAAAAGCAACAGTGAAACCACACGAGGGAAAATTCCCTCTCCCAAGAATGCCAGATCAGGAAATAGTGATTGACTACACTGACATGATAGAGAGAGTAAACGGATACCGGTACCTTTTGGTAGCAGTGGATGCATACACTGGTTGGCCAGAAGCGATACCTGCGAAAAAGGGAGACGCAAAAACAGTGATCAAATTCTTGATAAACCAATACATTCCAATGCATGGGTTTCCAAAGAGAGTCAGGTCAGATAATGGCACACATTTCAAGAACAAATACCTGCAAGAAGTTGAAGCAGCTTTAGGACTGAAACATGCGTTTGGAACAGTGTACCATCCTCAGTCACAGGGAAAAGTGGAAAGAATGAATCAGTCCATAAAAGGAAAAATAGGAAAAGTGTGTGCACAAAGTTAAGCTGGGTGGATGCCCTACCCTTAGCTTTAATGTCTATTAGAAGCTCAGTAAACTCTATCACAGGGTTCACCCCGTACGAGCTAACAGGGCAGCAGTTCCCGGGACAGGGAGCTGGAATACAGATGGTAGAGGGAGGAGGAGCCTCTCTAAGGTACAAACCTTACTATGACCAACTAACAGCTTTGGTGTCAGCTTTCTCCAAACAGGTTGGATCGGCAAAGGGGGACCTACGGAGCCAGGCGCCATCTACCACAGACTGGGTCCTGCTGAAGGTGATCAAAAGGAAGTGATCGGAGCCAAGGTGGACTGGACCTTATAAGGTTGTGGAGAGGACATCTCATGCGGTCAGACTACAGAGGAAAGGAGAAAGCTGGTACCATTGGAGCCAGTGTGCAGCCACGGAACCGCCAACGAGAACTCTAGAACAACTAAGAACAGAAAAAGAGTAGAAGGGTCTTAAACTTTTAACTTTTGCAGGAAGAGGGTTCTGGAAAAAGGGGGAGAGGTTCTAAAGATCTCCAAGGAAAGGTTTTTCTGGAGAACATAAGTGAGGACAGGACCAGAACACAAGAAGATTTTGTTTAAAACATATAGGAAAGTTGTGTAAAGGACATAATGTAAGGAGCCCACACTACCCTAGGCTGCTGTGGTTGGGAGTTTTTGTTATTATTTTATGTATAAATGTTATGCTGCTGTTAATAGAGGTATCAACCACGAGGGACAAACACACAGGCGCCTCACAGTGCCAGAGACCCGGGTTCAATTCCCGACTTAGGCGACTGACTGTGTGGAGTTTGCACATTCTCCCCGTGTCTGCGTGGGTTTCCTCTGGGTGCTCCGGTTTCCTCCCACAGTCCAAAGATGTGCAGGTCAGGTGAATTGGCCATGCTAAAATTGCCCGTGGTGTTAGTAAGGGGTAAATGTTGGGGTATGGGTGGGTTTCGCTTTGGCAGGTAGGTGTGGACTTGTTGGGCCGAAGGGCCTGTTTCCACACTGTAAGTAATCTAATCTAAAAGATCAACAGGACAAGTGGCGGACAAATGTTTAAGGGAGGCGGGGAGCCGGGTACACATCAGACATGATAGAAAGCGTGGTACAATATACCAGTTTGACTTATGCAAAGTAATTGACTGTGGCCAAAATATAGGGAGCTGGAGGGGGTATGATGTATATCTTTGCATCTACGCCACTTACTATGACCCATGCCCGTTGTGGGATCATGTATTAACATGGACTGGGGTACGATGGACACCCAAGAAGTCGTCACCCTCGGATAATAGATGGAAAGTTCGAGACCATGTGAGCCTGACTAAGGGGCAACTCGATCATTCCTCAGAGCTAAAAATTCCACTCTTGTTAACCCTGACAAGATTCGACATTAACCCTGGTCCCAAAGAGGTACAGATTTACTGTGGGATTGATGACAGAAGCTTTTATTTTGTAATAGCTGTAGATCAATCAGGAGTGGATACCATGGGACTAGTGAAGGTAACTTTAGTGAACCCTCCTACGAACCAGCCACAAACTGAAAACACAACAACCATGATGGTAGAACCAAGTTCAGGAGTCGTGGTAATAGACTACAACAACCTCACGAGAAGGAACATTATTAAATTAGCCACCGGGTACTGGGATAAGAACCTATGGCTGGACTGGATGACAGCGACCACAATCTCAATGAATATGAGTAAGTGTGTTGCGTGTTCCTCAGCCAGGCCAACCCTATTTACTACCCCAGCCCCATTGTTCCCTAATATAGACCCAGCAGGATTTTACTGCATGATGGCCCTCACCATGCAGGCAGACCCTCCAAATTGTACCACCTTAAGTGCTAATTTCCCACCTGTAAAGAATTCCACGTTACCTCCAGTGTTTACACCAAGGGCCAACAATTACACTTGTTTCGCTCGAAGTTCTAATACAATCTTGGGAGACATGCCCGCTGACTGGTGTCAGGACACGATTGATGTAACCGGCTGGCACAATGGTTTGGGCCAGAGCTGATCTTTTTTGGTACTGTGGAGATAGAACACTGCATGTTAGTCTACCTCCAGATTGGTCTGGAACCTGAGCAACGGTCAGGTTAGGGTTACCCTTATTCCTCTTAGGAGAACGACAACAGGGAATAAATCCGCATGCACAAAAACGCAGGGATTTGTTTGATGTCACTTCTGGCTCAAACACTTAAATGGATGTAATAGGTGTTCCCCGCGGTGTACCTGATGAATATAAATTGGCAGACCAGATAGCAGCAGGATTTGAGAATCTCCCAATTATCGGTGTTCTATTCCCAGTCACGCCGAATAAAAACGTCGACCGAATTAACTATGTACATTACAATGTACTCAGGCTAGCCAGTAGAACTAGAGACGTGGTGGCGGGACTCTCTGAACAACTGGCAGCGACCTCATTGATGACAGTACAAAATAGAATGGCCTTAGATATGTTGTTAGCAGAAAAGGGGGGAGTGTGCTCTATGTTCGGAGATCAATGTTGTACGTTCATCCCCAACAATACAGCACCTGATGGCTTCGTAGCCAGAGCCCTGGAAGGACTAAGAATCTTGTCTGAAGAAATGCATGAACATTCAGGTATTGACAACCCTCTAGGAGGCATTTTCGACTCATGGTTTGGGAAAAGGACAGGATTGATTGTGTCTGTGTTTATGTCCCTCGTTGGTATGGTGACTGCGTTAGTGTTGTGTGTATCCCTTGTATTAGATCTTTGTTGAACAGGGTAATCATCACAGCAATTGAAGGGAAGGCTCCCCCGCCCTACCAGATGTCACAGATGGAGATGGAAACCATGGCTCTGGCAGGAAGGGAAGACTATGCATCGGAGAACGAATGTGATGTATAAAACTGGTTTGTTGGTCTCATTTTCATGAGACCAAAAGGGGGACTGAATGTAATAGAAAAAACCGTTAACGCAGATCAGAATGTGCTAGACTGTTTCGCGCGCAAGAGGAGGTCACGTGGATATTGTTTCGCAGGCAAAAGGAGGTCACATGGGGTTAGACATCCGGGAACGCGAGAAGGCAGAGAATGGAGTCAGATCAACACCCAATCAGAAGACAATCCCACCTCAGTGATTGCATGACGTTCTGTATTACATAAAAGACTGCGTCAGGGACAGGAATGCATCGGACTTCGTGAACTGACACACTTTGCTGTTTGTCAGGGACAGGAAGTCCTAGACCCAAAGCTCTGTATACTTTATCCACTTACTTCTAAAATAAACTAAGAGTTTGAGACCGAATATCTTCTCCTATTGCTTCATTGAAAAGAACAGGACTCGGCTCACACATAGAGGAAAGTAAGCTGATAGATGGAGCCAAAGTCCAACATGAAGAAGACAGAATTTTACCCCCATCCTCTTCCGCTGTATATATATTATTGCCTTATACTTAGAATTGATATTTTCCAGTTATATCTGACAAGGTAAGCTTGCCAAGTTGAAGCACCTGAAACAGTGAGATAGGAGTGCAGAGGCTGCGGAAAGGCCATTCACCTGGTACTTTATTGTCAGATGAAATAATCATATTGCTTCTTAATAGAAAAATCAGCTCCAACAAAGTGTTTTATAATCAAATTACAATGCGCACTTGAGCAGATTATATTTATAATTTCACTTCATGAGTATTTGAAGATTTTTTTTGAAAATTGCCTTTGAATTGATTGCTGATGTGTCATTATTTTTCTGAGATTGGCTGATGATACAGAACATTGATGGCACTTGACGGATGTCACAAGGAAAAGAAGGATCGTCATTTTTGTAGAATTTTGTTGAGTCTCTCAGAAATGGCTCAAACTTTGTATATGAAGCAAAAAAACCTCCTTTTATTCCCTTTGGATAGAGCTGTAGGATCTTTAGTGCAACTAGAAACCTTATATCCCTAACAAGGCAATAATGATCATCAATTCAGATGAAGGATCACATCAGACTGGAAGGTTGAAATCTTCACAGATGCTGCATGGCTTGTTGAGTATTTCCAATATTTTTGGAATTTTTTGCTCTGTTTCAGAATTCAACCACCTACAACACTTTTCCTTTTGATGTTATCTACTTGCTCAAGCATTACTGAGTTGTTGAATTATGTATCAGCTGGTTCACTGTTAAAAGAGGACATAACACAAATTCCATCAGTTACAGTGCATACCCTGGAAGTAAGGAGCTAAACTCCATATTCTTCCCCTTTTAAAGCGATGTGCTTTGTTGGATTACCTTGGTTGAAAGTGGAGTGTGTTTTGCCTGAAGTTATAAATTCATCTACAAAGTGCACTGCAACCACTCACCCAAACTCCTCTGATAGTTTTATTTTACATTTGTGACCAAGGCCACTGTGACTATCGCTAATATCAGAGCTTTTTTTTATATCCAGAAGTATTCTTACATGCCATTAAATGTTTTTTTCCCCATCTCTAAATCACCTGTGGTAGCTAAAGTCAAAGATATAAATGCAGGTTTCTTTACCAGTCAAACAGATTAGCTTCAGAGTTGTTGGGAGCAGGTGATGCTCATTGGACTTTATTGTTTGTTAGCTATTTAACAGCCCTCTTGTGGCACAATGGTAGTATCCCTATCCCTAGAGTCTGAGTCCGAGTCTAATTATGTCTCTGAATACATTGGTCAGGGAAAATAAGGAAAAATTGTTAGTCCTTTAATTAGGTTATTTGGTGGTGACTTATTTCAACATGAAATAAAATAGAGCTGAGTTTTCCATTAGACTAGGAGAGCAGGCTCTTGTGGCACAATGGTAACATCTCTAATTCTGGATTATGCAGCCTTGGTGCAAGTCCACCTGATCCAGGTTTGGGAGATAACATCTCTGAACAAGTTGATTAAATAGAAAGAGTTAGGTTCTCTTCCCAACTCTTAGTACACTATAAGGGCTCGAGTGTATTATTTCTTCTCATAACACCATCTGGATTTAATCCCCTCCTTTATTTCCCATTCTCTCTATTGAATTTTGTTATATCACCCCCAGTAGGCATTGCTCATAATTTGCTGAATTGTGTGAATTGGTAAATTGCTGATGGAATTAGTTATATAAACAAAAATAATTTTTGCACTGCCTCTGTTGAGCAGTGTTTGTAATTTGTAATTTGTTAATTGAATCACATATTAATTTGGTGGTGGCTCATATATTTTTTAAAAATAGGCTAGTTTCTTCCACAATGGGTGTTGACTTGGCGGAAGGGAAAAGTAAAAGATAGTGTTTCTATTAAACTACAGACTTACAATAATACCTTTGTAAATCTCTCAAAAGTCTTTCCTGTCAATTTCAACGATGTGTCTATCTTGTGGAATAGGAAATCTGAGTTGATTTCATCACGACTTCAGTTGAATAAGTCAATCAGGCCAACCTGGTTGAAGGCAATGCATCAGTTAACCTTTTGCTTTCTCCTCCTCTTCTGTCCTCTCCTTCTCAACTACTCTGCATATACCCGTGGCAAAGATTATGCCCACAAGGTGGTGGGTTTTTGCAAGATACTGGAGATCATGACACATGTTGACATATGCTCTGGCAAATACACAGTGGTCTTTTTGATTTGTCCAGGCAGTGTGAGTGTTTATTAATCAGTCTAGTGGTCTGCTCAATGACTTTTTGCATGCCAGCATTGTTTATGTTGCATGAGTGTTGCCCAAATGACTGTGTGCAGATGGCAAACTGAAGTCATGAACCTGGACTCAGCAAATAGTCAACCTTTGGATCTGGCATTGGCTCAAATGCAGATGGTGTGGTGGATTTCTGCCTTGGGTATGAGCACTACTTGGACATTAAGTCCTTGGAATGGCCGCCAATTGTAGTAAATCTCTGACATTCCATGGCTTAAGGATCAGTGTTGAGCACAGCTATTTACAATCCGTTGTATTGATTTTTTTCAAAAAGACAAAATGTCATGTATGTTTGCCAACAATACAAAGCTAGGTGGAAATGTAAGTTGTGCAGAGGACATAAAGGTGAAACAAAAATCATAAACCTTTTAAATGATTGGGCAACATGATGGCAATTTAGCATTTCATAAGGGGAAGTGTGATTTTATTCAATTTATTCTGAAGATTAGAAAAGCAGAACACGTTAAAAAGATGTGAAACTCGCAATGCTGTAATCTCCTCTGCAAGTCACACAAGGAGACAGGTCTCAAATCCACCAGCTTGGGAATTAAACCCCATGCTGTTTGCAACAAACTGATACCATTCTACTCCATTTGCTTTAATGTTTGAAAAGGTTAATATTGAGGAGTGCCATAAACATCACTGACCAGGGTGATCTTATCTTGGTTTCATAGAATGGAAGCAGGCCATTCAGTGCATTGAGTCCATATCGCCACTCCAAAGAATATCCCACCAAAACCTTCACCATCCCTGTAACCCTGCATTCCCCATGACTAATCCACCTCGCCTTACACATCCCTGGATACAATGTGCAATTTTAGCAAGGCCAATCCAGCTAACCTGCACATTTCTGGCTGTTGGAGGAAACTGGAACACGCACAGGAAATCCACACAGAATGGGGAGAAAGTGCAAACTCCACTCAGACAGTCATCCAAGGCTCGAATTTTGGGTTTGTTGGAGGAGGACTTAGAATCTCAAAGGAGTGAGTTCTAACATTTGGCCCTCCTCAAGACTCTGTAACTATCATATCAATGGAACCTATAAGTAATTGCTAATATACAATGAACTATATCTTGTTAATTACAAAAGGCTCTTCTAGTTATTTTAGAATGTGGTTTTGCTCCACCACACTAGATAAAGCAAGACCTGTGGCTTTTACATTGAAGGGCATTGGGGCACCAACCTTTGTACAGTTCATATAGCATGATCTTTCCAAGTAACATTCATCATGTTCCACCCAGGAAACTAAATCCCCTGCCCAAGGAGTCTGGGTTACCATGCCAACATTTAATTTTGGATGTATATTGTGACCTATGGCAATGGATAAAGATGGTAGAGGTTTGAATTTCTTTTGATCATTTGGCTGATCAGGAATCTCTCCTAATATTACCATCTATCATTGTCTTGCATTGAAAGGATTTACATGTTAATACTCAATCGCTCAACCTGCTTGAGCACCTTAAGAACCCACCTTCCTGGAGTGGGACTTGAACTTGGAGCTACTGGCTCAAAGGGTCTTTGCCTATGAGTTCTTTCTTGATTAAATGTTTTATTGAGATACGTCTCTTGATTAAACTTAAAAATATAAGCCATAAGTATTAAGTTAGCCTGGAGTAGTGTTTTGTAGAGGAATAAGACATTACTATTTTTGGTGTCTGCAGATTAGAAGAAGCAAAAATGGCCCTTAGTAGACTGATGCACTCTTCTTGCCGTGTGTGGGAGTTTAGGGAGAGTCAAATTGTTACTGAAGATTATATCGTAATAAATGCCGTTGGTTGTGAATCCTATCAGATCGAATGGAATGGTTGGAGAGACAGTTAGAGGCAATGAGAAATTTACAAGAGCAAGGGTGTGTGATGAAAGGCAGTTATAGGAAGGGAGAAAAGCCGCAGATACAGTCACATAGATGGGTTAACTCCAGGAAAGGTAAGAGAGATGGGCAGGTAGTCCAGAAGTCTTCTGTGGCTATCCCCATTTCAAGCAGGTATGCTGTTTTGGAAAATTTAGGGGGTGATGGATTCTCAGGGGAATGTAGCACAAGCAGCTAAGTTTCTGGTATTGAGACTGGCTCTAATTCAATGAAGGGTACGTCAGTTTCCAAGAGATCAATTGTATTAGGGGACTCTCTAGTCCGAGGTACAGACAGACGTTTCTGTGGCCAGCAGCGAAAAATTAGAATGGTGTGTTGCCTCCCTGGTGCCAGGATCAAGGATGTCTCAGAGAGGGTGCAGAATGTTCTCAAGGAGGAGAGGGTCCAGCAGGATGGCATTGTACACATTGGAACTAACAACATAGGAAGGGAATAGGAGGAGATTCTGAAGGGACACTATAGAGAGTTAGGCAGGAATTTAAAAAGGAGGTCCTCAAGAGTAGTAATATCTGGATTACTCCCAGTGCTATGAGTAGGTGAGGGTAGGGATAGAAAGATAGAGCAGATGAATGCATATCTGATGAGGTGGTTTATGGGAGATGGATTCACATTTTTGGATCATTGGAATCTATTTTAGGGTAGAAGTGACCTGCACAGGAAGGATGGATTGCATCTAAATTGGAAGGGGATTAATATACTGGCAGGGAGATTTGCTAGAGCTGCTCAGGAGGATTTAAACTAGTAAGGTGGGGGTGGGGCCCAGGGGAAAGAGGAAAGAGATCAACCTGAGTTGTGGTACAGTTGAGAACAAAGGCGAGTCTAACAGTCAGGGTAGGCAGGGACAAAGTAGAGAACAAGGAAGGACAGATAAATTAAAATGCATTTATTTCAATGCAAGCAGTCTAAAAGGGAAGGCAGATGAACTCAGGGCAAGGTTAGGAAAATGAGACTCGGATATCATAGCAATTACAGAAATGTGGCTCAGACTTGGATAGGACTGGCAGCTTAATGTTTCAGGATACAAATATTACAGGAAGGACAGAAAGGGAGGCAAGAGAGGAGGGGGCGTGGCGTTTTTGATAAGGGATAGCATTACAGCTGTGCTGAGGGAGGATATTCCCGAAAATACATCCAGAAAGGTTATTTGGGTGAAACTGAAAAATAAGAAAGGGATGATCACCTTATTGGGATTGTATTATAGACCCCCCAATAGTCAGAAGGAAATTGAAAAACAAACTTGTAAGGAGATCTCAGTTATCTGTAAAAATATAGGTGATTATGGTAGGGGATTTTAACTTTCCAAATGGAGGCTGGGACTGCCATAATGTGAAGGGTTTAGATGGACAGGGGAATTTGTTAAGTGTGTACAAGAACATTTTCTGATTCAGAATGTGGATGTACCAATCAGAGAAGGTGCAAAACTTGACCTATTCTTGGGAAGTAAGGCAGAGCAGGTGACTGAGTATCAATGGGGGAGCACTTGGGGCCAGTAACCATAATTCTATTAGTTTTAAAAAAGAAAAGGATAGACCATTCTAAATGTTGAAGTTCTAAATTGGAGAAAGGCCAATTTTGACTGTGTTAGGCAAGAACTTCCAAAAGCTGAATGGGGTCAGATGTTCGTAGGTAAAGGGACGACCGGAAAATGGGAAGCCTTCAGATATGAGATAACGAGAATCCAGAGAAGGTATATTCCTGTTAGGGTGAAAGAAAAGGCTGGTAGGTATAGGAAATGCTGGATGTCTAAAGAAATTGGATGTCTAAAGAAATTGAGGGTTTGGTTAAGGAAAAGAAGGAAGGATATGTCAGGTATAGACAGGATAGATTGAGTGAATCCTGAGAAGAGTATAAAGGCAGTAGGAGTATACTTAAGAGGGAAATCAGGAGGGCAAAAAGGGGACATGAGATAGCTTTGGCAAATAAAATTAAGGAGAATCCAAAGGCTTTTACAAATACATTAAGGACAAAAGGGTAAGAAGGGAGAGAATAAGGACCCTCAAAGATCAGCAAGATGGCCTTTGTATGGAGCCGCAGGAGATGACGGAGATACTAAACAAATATTTTGCATCGGTATTTACTGTGGAAATAGATATGGAAGATATAAAATGTAGGGAAATAGATGGTGACATCTTGAAAAATGTCCATATGACAGAAGATGAAGTGCCAGATGTCTTGAAAAACATTAAAGTGGATAAATCCCCAGGACCTGATCAGGTGTACCCTAGGACTCTGTGAAAGCTAGGGAAGTGATTGCTGGGCCTCTTACTGAGATATTTGTATCATCGATAGTCACAGATGAAGTGCCGAAAGACTGGAGTTTGGCTACTGTGGTGCCACTATTTAAGAAGGGTGGTAAGGACAAGCCAGGAAACGATAGGCCAGTGAGCCTGGCATCAGTAGTGGGCAAGTTGTTGGAGGGAATCCTGAGGGACAGGATGTATAAGTATTTGGAAAGGCAAGGACTGATTAGGGATAGTCAACATGGCTTTGTGCGTGGGAAATCATGTCTCACAAACTTAATCAAGTTTTTTGAAGAAGTACCAAAGAGGATTGATGAGGGCAGAGTGGTAGACATGATCTAAATGAACTTCAGTAAGATGCCTGACAAAGTTCTCCATGGGAGACTGGTTAGCAAGGTTAAGTCTAATGAAATACAGGGAGAGCTAGCCATTTGGATACAGAGCTTGTTCAAAGGTAGAAGACAGAAGGTGGTGATGGAGGGTTTTTTTTCAGACTTGAGGCCTGTGACCAGTGGAGTGCCACAAGGATCGGTGCTGAGTCTGCCAATTTTCATCATTTATATAAATGATTTGGATGTGAGCATAAGAGGTACAGTTAGTAAGTTTGCAGATGACACCAAAATTGGAGGTGTAGTGGATAGCAAAGAAGGTTACTTTGGATTACAACAGGATCTGGACCAGATGGCCCAATGGACTGAGGAGTGGCAGGTGGAGTTTAGTTTAGATGATGTGAGGTGCTGCATTCTGGGAAAGCAAATCTTAGTAGGACTTATACACTTAATGGTAAGGTCCTAGGGAGTGTTGCTGAACAAAGAGACCTTGGAGTGCAGGTTCATAACTCCTTGAAAGTGGAGTCGCAAGTAGATAGGATAGTGAAGAAGGCATTTGGTATGCTTTCCTTTATTGGTCAGAGTATTGAGTACAGGAGTTGGGAGGTCATGTTGTGGCTGTACATGACATTGGTTAGGCCACGTTTGGAATATTGCATGCAATTCTGGTCTCCTTCCTATCGGAAGGATGTTGTGAAATTTGAAAGGGTTCAGAAAAGATTTACAAGGATGTTGCCAGGGTTGGAGGATTTGAGATTTAGGGAGAGGTTGAGTAGGCTAGAGCTATTTTCCCAGGGCCATCGGAGGCTGACGAGTTACTTTACAGAGGTTTATAAAATCATGAGGGGCATGGATAGGATAAATAGACAAGATATTTTCCCTGGGATGAGGGAGTCCAGAACTAGAGGGCATAGGTTTAGGGTGAGAGGGGAAAGATATAAAAGAGAGCTAAGGGGCAACCTTTTCACACAGAGTGGTGCATGTATGGAATGAGCTGCCAGAGGAAGTGGTGGAGGCTGGTACAATTACAACATTTAAAAGGGGTATTTGGATGGGTATATGAATAGGAAGGGTTTGAAGGGATATGGGCCAGGTGCTGATAGGTAGGACTAGATTGGGATGGGTTATCTGGTCAGCATGGACGAGTTGGACCGAAGAGTCTGTTTCTGTGCTCTACATCTCTAGGACTCTGTGACTCTACATCCTCAGCATTTAGACATAGCATTCAATTCAGAAAGTGAATATTATGTAGCCTCAATTGCAAGTGGATTGAGATACAGCAATATAAAGTCTTAGATTCTCCTTTTACACAACCATAGATGGCAAGATTATCCCAGACACCAGTAGCCCAACACATTCAGTTCTGCCTGTGTAAGAGAGGACATTAGTTGCGGTATTGAACAAGCGTGCATTATATTTTATAGAAAGCCCTTTCATATGATTTGTTTAATCCATAACAAGCAATTTGCCTTCTACTGTGCAATTTTACCAAATTATTTATCAAGGGAGAGAGATACAATGAAAGATGGAGGTATGCTAGTCCAACGTTATCATATGTTCATCTGTTTCCAGAGGGAGTGGTACTTTCTGGGAAATTCAATATAAAAATAATCATAGAAAGTTATACATACTGCTCTGGAGTATTTCCCTTCAATATATAAAATTGAATAACAGATCAGTCAGATTGTCAGAGGCTTGGGGAGCATTGCAGAAGGAACTCAGCTTCAAGTGGGTGGTTCTGACAGCTGCTTCCTGCCCAGGCCCTGCTGAGTTAACAGGAGCATAGGAGATTTTGAGTTGAATTTAAACAGCATTTTAATTTTAATATGTAAACCTAACAAATCGTTAATGGTAGGATTTAAGTTCAGTAATCACACCAGCCCAGTTTTAAACCTGCAATTGCACTACAATTAGTTTTTCCTCCTTCCTATAACCTAAACATGGGTTCGTATCGATGAGAGTATAGAAAGTACAAATGGACTTGGGTAAGAGTACAACTCAATATGTAACTGAAGCACAAGGATTTGAATATTTCCAGTTAAAATACACAGATTGTGTTAAGTTACTTAAAAGATAGGAATATTTACATTTGTATATTTTTCATGACCACTGCCATGTCTCAAAGTTCCAGTGAAATTCCTGTGAAGATTTAGAAAACCTGGTAGTCAATTTCCACACAGCAAACTGGTAACCCAGGTAATATGTTTGCAATTTTTGAGAAAATGCTTTGGTGAAGTGCATTATGGGTTAAATGTTGACTAAGACAGCAGGGACAATCCCTCCATTCTCTATTGAAATAATGCCATGGGATCTTTTACATCCACCTGAGCAGTCTAGTGAGGGCCTTGGGTTAACAACACATCACAAAGATGGCACTTTTGAAGGTGCAGACCTCTCCCAGTATCACACTGGAATTTAGACTTGCTTTCAGTGCTCAAGACTTGAATCTGGAATATTATTCTCTTAGGACACCAGACTATGCAAGGGCAGAGTCCCCTCAGGCCAAAGAGGTGGGAACAGTCTGATGGGGTTCCTGGGATTGCTATTCATGATTCAACTTTGAGATGAGGTCAAGCTTGGTCTTAATGCACAGTGAGCCATGCTCAAACAGTTTAATAGAATTCACAATTCTATATCGGCAGGAAGAATGACAGCTGTAGTCTGTGAAACCAAGCTGGAGCAAGAGATAGCACCTGGGAAACTGGGAGAAATATAATGACATTTACAACGCATCATGATGTTTTTCTTAAATTAAAATATTAAATCTGAAACAACTGGGATCTTAATATTAGTAATCACACACTCCGATATCAGGGTCAGGAGGTTCAAGCCTGATTCTATAGACTGAGTACCCAATCTATGCTGACAATCTTGTACTATATTGCACTGTTAGAAGATCAATGTTAAACCAAGGCCCCCTTTATCCTCTCAGGTGGATATAGAAGGAATTTCTTTGAAGGAAATAAATTGTATTCGCCCTGACATCATGTTCACTGTGTATCCCTCAACCAACATCATTAAAGCAGATTGCCTTCTCATTCTCACAATCCTACTTGCTGTGCATGAATTAGCTCTCATGCTTCTTACATTACAACATTGTCTAATCATAAAGAAATTATTCAGGTGGATATAAAACACCTGGAGGAACTGTATGGTTAACTCAGTTCTCTAGATGTTTACAGCAATACCAATCACTGTACTAGTTGAAGTAGTTCCTGGGCATGCCTTTTGTCTTGCCCTATAGTGGTATTATGCCTTGATTAGCAGCATTCAGTCAGTGAGGACAATGCAGGGGGAAAGTATTTTGACTTGACCTGAGATCAAGTGAAAATTCTTTAGACCTAAAAAGCTAGGTAAGAAGATAAAAGTAGAAAAATTATTTTGTTCTGCTCACTTCCCGATTTATGTTCAGAAAAAGATGGAAATAATGGTCTGAGTGCCTTTTATAGTTCTACATTCAGAATGCCAGTTTCTTCACAATTCATTTGGAGTGCTATCTTCCCAAGGCATGTACAGCAGGTTTTTTGCTCACTGTATTGTAGAGATTGTCATATCTGGCTGTTGTTGGTAAGTATTAAACTGTTACCTTGTAATTATCTTCAGTGTGTACATAACCACCCTGTGGGCACAATACTCTGAATCTATCAGAGTTTAATTAGAAATGTTTCTAATTAATGGTAAGGTAGACTGGAAGAGCACAGGTCTACAGCAGAAAACTGCGCGCTGAAAGAGTTAAATACATGTTAAGAAGTTACAATTAGAAGTGCTTTTTGTTAAAACAAAATCTAGGTAGACTGAAGGATTGCGGATGGGTGGAAAAAGGATAAGGTTGGGACACTGAGTCGCAGGAATAAAATAGCAAAGCCAGGAATGTAGGGGAGTGAGTGATAGAGAGTTAGAGCCAGCTGAGTCATACAATTAGCAAAGATAAGGAAAGACATGAATGGGCACAAACAATGCCTGATGAATGTGCTGTGGGAAATGAGTAAACTAACATCAGAACATCTGGGTCAAAATACATTATAAATTGCTCAGATTAAGAAGTTAATCAGTGCCATGGAGTTTCTAAACACTGAGACCTTGTGGGGTTTTTTTCTCAGACTATTAAAGCTGATTATCCTTACATTTTCTTGAATAAACAATTATACTCTGTATTTGAGTCTCTTGGTGGTTTATCAAATGGAAAAGAATCTGAAATAACTCACCAAGTTAATACCTGGCCAGTATTAAATTTGTGATTTTAAAATCATTAGTTCTGAATGGGAAGGGGGAGGTGGGTGGCATGAAATATTACTCTGCTTCTACATCAGCCTGCTTTTGTATCATTGACACTACTTTAGTTTGGGAACATGGTTGGCATGGACTGGTTGGGCCGAAGGGTCTGTTTCCATGTTGTATGACTCCGAGTCAATAACTCTATTTCTTGACTACTTTGACCCATCAGTTGATGACGTTTTAGCTGATAGACATTTTGTCTTAGAGTCATAGACATGTACAGCAGGGAAATAGACCCTTTGGTCCAACTTGTACATGCTGACCAAATATCCCAACCCAATCTAGTTCCACCTGCCTGCACCCGGCCCATATACACCTCCAAACCCTTCCTATTCTTATTCCCATCCAGATGCCTTTTAAATGTTGCAATTGTACCAGCCTCCACCACTTCCTCTGACAATTCATTCCATACACATTCCACCGTCTGCGTGAAAAAGTTGCCCCTTAGGTCTCTTCTATATTTTCCCCTCTCAACCTAAACCTGTGCCCTCTAGTTCAGGACTCCCGCACCCCAGGCCTTGTAGACTTGTCTATTTACCCTATGAATGTGTCTATTAATGTGCAAATTCTATTGGGCATTGGCACCTACTGCTGTCCTAAACTTGTCCAGTAATATTGCTGCAAGGGCAGTTGCTTTGCCATGTTTTGATGCACCCTCTAATGATCTCTGAACATTTACCCTCTCATCTTGTATATATTTTGGACATCAAGAAATTACTAGTTGATGGTGGTTGTGGCACACTTATATTGCTCAGTAACAGTGCATGCTCAGTCATGGTCCCTCAATGCAGTTCCCCACCAATTTACTAGATTTGCAATATTGTTTAAATGGTTGTTCTCCAGAACAGTTATAAAGTATAAGGTTACTTCCATTTTCCATGTTGCTTACACCTATAACAACAAAATCTGAATCTCTTGAGAAATAAGATAAAACGTTATCCAGCTGAAACCTGATATCTTTCATTCCACTAATGCTCTCTGACTAGCAGAAATTTTCAAGCCTTTTTGTTCTGAATTCAGATTTACAGCACACACAGTATTATGCTTTTGCATTATGATTTATCTTAATTGGACATTTATATGAAATATTAAAAAGCCTCTGTTCATCTACATCTCAAATTAATGTAATTTTTTTCTGGTCTTTGCTTGATGTTAAAGTTCTCATTTTTTGTTCAGATCTCTCCATAATATCACATCTCCTCATCTGTTACCTTCACCTGCTCTAAAGCTTTCTGGCATCTCTCCCATCCTCCAATCGCATATCCTTGAATGTTATGACCCCACCATTAACAACCATAACAGCCTCCATACCTTAACTCTGTGATTCCATCCCTAGATCTCTCTGCTCCTGTAGTTTTTGGTAAAACTTACCTCTTTGACTAACTAAGCTTTTAAATCACCTGCCATAACATCCCCTCCAAGTTTGGTCGATTGATTTATTGTTGTCACACGTACCAAGTGTGGTGAAAGGGTTAAAATTATGTCCCAATACATGTGTGAATCTAACCGGAATGGAGGTGTTGCTTAGTCCCGTGTGAATCTTATTACACACCTCCCCGTGTGAATCTTCTTATCTGTATGTAACCAGAATGGAATGTGTTTTTTAGCCTTGCTCTGCTGTTCACATGAATGTTTATATCTGGAAAAGA
Source organism: Chiloscyllium plagiosum (assembly GCF_004010195.1). Lineage (NCBI taxonomy): Eukaryota > Metazoa > Chordata > Chondrichthyes > Orectolobiformes > Hemiscylliidae > Chiloscyllium > Chiloscyllium plagiosum. The sequence continues at coordinate 11,461,851 of NC_057733.1, forward strand.
GTATATCAGCTGGAAAAGTCTCCAGTTCGGTGAGTCTGCTCCGGGGTTACGTTTAACCGCCGAGCGTGGGTTGTTGGCAACCGCTCTACGAGAACTGACGGCTCCCAGTTCCGGTAACATGTAGAGTGAGTATAAGCCAGACCCGTTGTAAGTATGAGACCTGGTTGTGGCGACGCTGCGGGGAATAAAATGCTCATATTCTAGCAGACTCGCCTCTTGGTCGTTTGTTCTGTGTCAGACTACTCTCCTACGAACCTGACCTTGAGAATTTTTTAAAACACCAAGATACAGTGAAAAGTGTTGTTTTGCATACTATACAGGCAGATCGTACCATACAAAGTGCATCAGGGTAACAGAACAGAGTGCAGAATACAGTGTTACAGTGGAAGAGAAGATGCAGAGAAAGTGATCAAAATTAACATCTGAGAGATCCATTCAAAAGTCTGATAACAGCAGGGAAAAAGCTGTTCTTGAATCTGTTCATACATGTGTACAAACTTTCATGTCTTCTGCCCAAAGGAAGTAGATGGAAAAGAGGATAGCCATGTTGGGAGGAGGTTTTGATTGTGTTGGTTGCTTTCCTGAGGCAGCTGGAAGTATAGATGTAGTCAGTGGATGGAAGGCTGGTTTGTGTGATGGACTGGGTTGTGTTCATGACCGTTGGTAGTTTCTTGCGGTCTTGGGAAGAGGAGATTCAAAATCACTCTGTGATGCATCCAGATAGAATGCTTGCTATGCTGCATTTATAAAAAATTGTTAAGACTCCTTGTGTACATGCCAAATTTCCTTATCCTCTTGAGGAAGTAGAGACATTGTGCTTACTTGACCGTGAGTTGGCGTTTTTCTGCTAAGGCTTCTGTGAAGCCCTTTGGGACTTTGCAGTAAGGGTGCTGTGTAAATTCAGTTTGTCTGTTTTACAGTGTTGATCAGGTTGCTTGAAGACAACAAAAGGCTGCATTGGGTGTGAGGCTGACCTCTCTGTGTTGTCCATTTACCCCATTGATCACTGGGTTTGATTCAGCTGACCTGTGACTGACTAGGCAGGAGGCCCCCTTCCCCTCACAGCTCCATCTTCAAAACCACTTTCCTCACCCCTGCCCACCTCCACCACCCCGCCCCAACTCCCCCACCACACCCAACTCTGGATACGGTATAGCTACTCCCAAGTCCACTTGAGGCAAAGTGAAGCTCTAAGGCACATTCACATTGCCACTCCACAAGACAGTCTGCCATCTTTTACAAACAGGGTTGAACTTGTGGACACCCAGGAGCTGACTAGCAGCAAATTCTCTGAATGATAAAAACCTAACAAAACCTTAAAAATGTGAAGAAACAGGGGGAAAAAAACAGGCAAAGATAAAGAAAACTTAAAGTACAGTATATTTTCAATTTTTGAAAGTTGGCTTTAGATTGCACATGTGCATTTGAAAAAAAGAATGGGACGGCACAGTGGCTCAGTGCTTAGCACTGCTGCCCCACAGCGCCAGGGACTCTGGTTCGATTCCAGCCTCGGGCGGCTGTCTGTGTGGAGTTTGCACGTTCTCCCCGTATCTGTGTGGGTTTCCTCCGGGTGCTCTGGTTTCCTCCCACAGTCCAAAGATGTGCAGATCAGGTGAATTGGTCATGCTAAATTGCCCGTAGAGTTAGGTACATTAGTTAGGGGGAATGGGTCTGTGTGGGTTACTCTTCGGAGGGTCGGTGTGGACTAGTTGGGCCGAAGGGCCTGTTTCCACACTGTAGGGATTCTAATCTAAAGTCAGGTGAGTGTATAAATCATCCACAAAGGAAGGATGATTGGTGGCAGCATGCTACCTCAACCAATAGGTGGCAGTGGTTCGCTCATCGAATCATACAATGTGGAAGCAGTCCATTCCAGGTGGGACAGGAGTTCGCCTGCCTCTCCTCTAACCGAGTCTGCTGCATATGGTGCTCCCAATGTCTTCTCTACATCAGTGATACCCAACGTAGACAGGGCAATTGTTTCACCAAGCATCTTCACCGGGCCTGTAAGGGCCAGCCTGACCTTCCAGTCACTGTCCATTTCAATTCCCCTTCCCATGTCCACCCTTGGCCTCCTCCATTGCCACAGCAAATCGAACCGTAAATTGGAGGAACAACAACTCATCTTCCACATGTACAGCCTACAGTTCAGAGGACTCAACATTGAGTTCTCTAATTTTAAATATCCTTCCCACCCATTCCCCAGCTCCCTTTCTAGCCCCGCCTCCTCCCTTCCATTCCACCTCCTAACCCTTCCAGCTACCAACTGGATTCATCCCTCCCATCTTACCCACTACCTGTGTCCACCTATCATTACCTCATCATTCCACTACTCTTCCCACTTCATCACCCCAGCAGCCTCTTTATCTGTATCTCCCGCTCCCTCCACATCTCATCCTGAAAAAAGGTTAATACCCAAAACGTTGACTTTTCCACCTCCTGATGCTGCCTGGCTTGCTATGTTCTTCCAGCCTCCTTTTGTCCACATTTAATGCACTGACTCTACACCGACCCTCCAGAGAGCAACCCATCTCGCTACCGTGTTCCTGTAACCCTGCATTTCCCATGGCTAACCCACCTGGTCTACACATTACTGGACACCTTGGGCAATTTGGCATGACCAATCCACCTAACATGCACATCTTTGGACTGTGGGAAGAAACTAGAGCACCTGGGAAAACCCACACAGACACGGGGAGAATGTGCAAACTGCATATAGTCACCTGAGGATAGAATCAAACCCTATACTAACCACTAAGCCACCGTGCCAAGCAGCAGCACATGCAAAAGCACCTTGCTTTGATGTCACCTGTGGAACCCTTTGTTGAAGGAATTGTTTCATGTGGGTTATCAAACATCAAAGGATTTCCTTACAGACCTTACTTCCTTATCTTGACAATTCTTATCCCTTACTCTGGGTAGAATCTCACAAAGGCTCCATTATGTCTGTCTAATACGAACACTTTCTCAGTCCGCTCCTGGACAATACACATCCTGCCATTGCTGAAGCTTGAAATAACTCCACAGGGGCTGGTATCCCATCACCCAGTCACCCTTTATTTACACACGGAGAGTCCTTAACACTGATCCAGCTCCCTCGGAGACAGCTCTCAGAGTGAACAGAAGCTCTGACACTACTCTGTATTTGTCAGTCAGGGCCCCCGATTGGATCAGGTTAACAGCCCCAGTCAGAGAACTCATATTCTATGAGGTTCACCTGGCTGACCTCGTTACAATCATTAAAAAGCTGAAAACAGTGTTTTTTGCCAAACAAATAAATGTTGAATTCAAGACTGTTTTTCAGAAAAGGTACGAGAAGGAGATTGCACTGATTATTGTAAAAGGGAGTTGGATATGTTCACGATGCTGAGGAATTTATAGATTTACAGACAAAAATCAATGCAGGACTGAGTATATCAGCTCTTTCATAAGGCAAGCATTCGATCAGAGACTGAAGAATATCTTCTATGCTGTAATATTAAAATGATTCATTCTATGATTGTATGGTACTCTATGCAAAAGATAAGTAATACTGTTGAAATATTTGAAAATGCTAATCCATTAATTGCTCATTAAGGTGCTGAATATATACACTTATAACTTGGAACTAAGTGTAACTGTCATAGTTCTTTATTCTTTACGTTTTGTCAGTTTATACATATTCTACCTTTAATTTTTTTCCCAGTTTACAATCTGTAGATTTCTCAGAAGACTTCTATTACATCCTCTCCCATTAATTTTTTATACCTTACCCCTTCAGCTCTTTCTTTCACAATTTCTTTCAGCATTAACTGGAGAAGGTAGGGGAATTGGATCAGGCACTGTGTTCATTTGGTGAGCCATTATAGGAAGAATAGGCCAAATGGCTTCCTTCTGTGCTGTAACAGTTCTGTGATTCATGCCAAGTTGCAATTCCCCGAGAATCAGCAGCTCCATCAAAGTGAACGTGCATCAATGTAAGTCACCTAAATATAAATACGAAGCTAAGCTTTCTCCAACTCTATTCACGCAAACCCTGGGGTAGGAATGGGTGATGGCAATGCTTCCTCCAGCTTCAAAGCACTTTTCACCAACCAATTATTAACCCCGCTGCTCTCCATGCTGCATGTATCAGTTATTCACCATTATCTTCCGCATCTTTCTGACATCTTTGTCTTCAAAGACAGGAAATTCTGGCAATTATTACCCATCACGAGCCCAGAACCTCTCCTTTTGACTCAGCAGTCCTTTGATTTCAGGGATTCCCATTCCTGTTCAATAGGTTATGATATGGCTGATAACAACACACCATCGATAGACACTGCCATGTGCAGTTCCAAGGGCAGCTGGATGGGTTGTTGGGAGTTATGTACAGTCTCTTTGATGCCTCAACTTTGCTTTTGCATGTTTCTGATGAAGTCCTTTCTGAAAGAATCTTCTTCAACATTCAGAGTTGTCACTAGTTGGGGTCATCCATGAGAGTTCCAGGTTCAATGTATCAACTTGAAAAGTGAAAGTGTGCGCGATTATTTTTTACGATATGGAATCGTTGTTGAACACTGACAGCCAGACATTCTCGACCTTGATCTTGAGCCTTGGTCCAAAGGCAGTGGGGTCAAGTGGAAGACAGATTCTGCTCTTGGACTTTGGTGTGTTATGTATAGAAGCATCGCGGAGTGCACACATGCAGCCAAAGGTGGTCCAGTTCCCCTCACATCACATAGGAAACTACAGTTATATCCCTGAGTTACTGCAATACAAATCCTAAACCTCAAGCCTCCATTGTATTTTTCAGAAACACATATGTAATTTGTAGAACCACCAAGGAGAACAGTAATCTGGCAACTGGATCAGGTACTAATTGTTTTACTAAATGTCTTGTTATATTTATCCAATGAAATAACTGGAGAACTCAATCTGAATTTGTTTTATAGGGTTGGAGACTTGTGTTTTTGATTTATTCATTGCTGAGATCCAGGTAGTTCTGAACAAGCTGGAATTTATTCCTTTACATGATTGACCTTTATGATCATTTACAGACTCATATCTGTTAAATAGAAGGTGGAGAGCTTTCATGTGAATACACCATTAGTTTATCATTGACACACTTTACAATGCCAATTAATAAATAGAGATGTTCGATAATTCAGACAGTAATAATACTAAACATTAAAATCTAATTTTATTATTATAAGTATTTTAACACGTGCTCAGTGCCCCACTGCGCCAGGGACCCAGGTTCGATTCCAGCCTCAGGTGACTGTCTGTGTGGAGTTTGCACATTCTCCCCGTGTCTGCATGGGTTTCCTCTACGTGCTCCAGTTTCCTTCCACAGTCCAATGATGTGCAGGTTAGGTGGATTGGCAATGATAACTTGCCCATAGTGTCCAGGGATGTGCAAGCTAGTTGGTTGGCCATGGGAAATTCAGGATTACAGGGAGAGGATTGGTGGGATGCTCTCCGTAGGGTCAATGTGGGATTGATGGACCAAATTGAAGGCCTGCTTCCATACTGTAGGGACTCTATATTGTGTACCTTAACATTTGATTTCATTAGGCATTCTTTGCAGAATAATAAATGGAAAACCTTACAAATAAAGCTTGGTATAGAGACAATACCAAAGGAAAGGGATTCTGGAGGTTTATGTCAAGTTATATAAAACTTGCTTACAACAAAATAACAAGACTTTGAAGGTTTTTTTGTTGTATGAAGCTGCTTGTGTAAGAATGGAATGTAGCTATCTCTTTTCACCAGATAAAATAATCCTGGGATGCAAAAACATTGTACTTGATTACAGTGACCGTTACATTCAAAGGAGACTTTGTAGATAAATATTCCACTTGGTATCATAAAACCTGAGTATTGCACAGAAAAGACTTGTTTTGCCAAAATTATTTATCAGTACAATTTGCAAGAAACAACAATCTGAATGAAAATCAACCTGAATGAAAAACAAGAGAGTGCTTATTAGTTGGCATGCAGAGTGCACCAATTAGATGACTGACATTAACTACCAGGCTTTGTTTAAATCTTAAACCAGGCATTGACTGATTAGTCAAGTATTGCCCTGAAAATCGAGCCAGTGAATGATTCTCACCTGTTTTGTTACGTTGAAACAGGCACAGTGTGTATATATTTCCTTTTTCTCCGCAAATACCAAGACTCTGTGTATTAATCTACATGCTTCTAGTACAGGGAGGAAACCATTACTATAAACCGACCGACTCCCACAGCTACCTAGACTACACCTCCTCCCACCCTGCCCCCTGTAAAAATGCCATCCCATATTCCCAATTCCTTCGTCTCCGCCGTATCTGCTCCCAGGAGGGCCAGTTCCAATACCGAACAACCCAGATGGCCTCTTTCTTCAAAGACCGCAATTTTCCCCCCAGACGTGGTCGACGATGCTCTCCAC
>NC_057733.1:11468804-11477909 GCF_004010195.1 Chiloscyllium plagiosum
CCCACTCCGGCCTATCACCTTCACCTTAACCTCCTTCCACCTATCGCGTTTCCAACGCCTCTCCCCCAAGTCCCTCCTCCCTACTTTTTATCTTAGCCTACTTGGCACACTTTCCTCATCCCTGAAGAAGGGCTCATGCAGAAGATTCTCCTGCTCCTTGGATGCTGCCTGGCCTGCTGCGCTTTTCCAGCAACACATTTTCAGCTCATGCTTCTAGTACATACATTTATGCACATTGTGTGCCTGACTGACAACCCTAAATTGGCTGTCAATGTAATATTTTTTGCAGACTCTGCAATTTTAAGCAAATGCTGCCCTTTGATGGTGTGTAGATATTAGTAGAGAACCCCCTGGATTATTTCACATCTAAGACATGGTGGAGAAGAAGCACAGGCAGATGATTGAACCAGGATGGCAGTGCAGTAGGTGAGCCCAACCTGGGGTCTGTCTGCTCTTGTTCTCTTTCCTTTAGCTCTTCCTTTACTTTTGTTCATTTTCTTTAGTTTTCTTTTCTTTTGAGCCTGGAGAGTGGCAGGTGAAGGAGGAAGACTTTGGCGACAGCCGCAGCAGCAACACCAGGACGGGCTGGACAAAGCTCCACAAAGGTCTCCTGACGGGCAAGGAGCAGGTTCCAGGCTGACTCCACTGGCCTAGACCCGAAGGCCAGGCCAAGGATCCAGGTCTGCGGCTAGGCCTGGGTGCCAGAAGTGTTGTGCCTGAAGCACAGCATGGCAATCTTCCAACGTGGCTGCCTAGTCCCTGTGTGTGGCTGCCTCATCCCGGTTGGGTCTTCAGGGTATTCTATCATTCCTTAAGCTGGCTTTCCATGAGCTCAAGAACCATTCACTGAACTGTGGTGAACTTGGTCTTAATTTTAACCTTTTTTAAAAATTATTATGATGACTTCTGTCATTGATGAAGGTGCTGTCATGGGGTGACTTAAAAAAATGTTTCACTATATTTTTCATGAAAGTACATGTGACAGCAAATTTCTATTCCATTCTATTCTAGTCATTTGTTCCATTTCAAATATGCATTGGAATGTAAAATGGATCCTGTTAAGCATGTTGGGAAATTCTTACATTCAGCTGCAGATTTAAATATAGCAAACCTTTTGCCCATGCGCTGCAAATATGGAAGAGGTAAGAGGTTAGGTTACATTCCATTGAAGCCAGGGGTGTTTAGGATGTAGGTTTGCTTGCTGAGCTATAGGTTTGCTATCCAGACGTTTCATTACCTGGCTAGGTAACATCATCAGTGGCGACCTCCAAGTGAAGCGAAGCTGTTGTCTCCTGCTTTCTATTTATATCTTTCTCCTGGATGGGGTTCCTGGGGTTTGTGGTGATGTCATTTCCTGTTCAGTTTCTGAGGGGTTGATAGATGGCATCTAGATCTATGCGTTTGTTTATGGCGTTGTGGTTGGAGTGCCAAGCCTCTAGGAATTGTCTGGCATGTCTTTGCTTAGCCTGTCCCAGTACAACCCATGGACAAAACCAACGTCATCTACAAAATTCCATGCAAGGACTGCCACAAACACTACGTAGGACAAACCTGTATTTTTTGAGTGTCCGTTCTTCTTGAATACATTGTATAGGTAGTTCTCCTCAACAAACACATAGATCTCAATGCCATCTATCAACCCCTCAGAAAACGAACAGGAAATGACATCACCACAAACCCCAGGAACCCCATCCAGGACAAACACATAAATAGAAAGCTGGAGACAACAGCTTTGCTTCACTTGGAGATCGCCACCGATGATGTTACCTAGCCAGGTAATGAAATGTCTGGATATCAAACCTACAGCTCAGCGAGCAAACCTACACCCTAAACCTCAACCTGAGCTACAAACCTTCACAAACCTTGCCATTGAAGCCATGTTACTCATGACTTTAACAAAGATCATTGCAAGAGCTAGGCCTGGAGGAGATCCTGTGATAACACCTTTTTCTTTTGGCATACATGACCTCATTAAAACTGAATTCAGCTGCTGCTTTCAGAAGTTCAATGAATATTGATTCACACAATGGTATCGAGTTTAGATTATCATAACGTTGTTTTGCATTGCCTGTTTGAAGTCCAGATGGGCTTCAGAATATAGGTGCTTTTGCACTCTTACAGCATTAATCCAACAAATCAAGTGGTCTCTCAGCATCTCATTAAGGTTAAACCAAAGTCACATACCTCTGCCAGTCAACCTAGTTAAAACATTCCGAAGGGGATTTCCTTGGTTCCTGAATTGCTGATTAAAACCAATAGCACCTCAGAATTAGAGGAGACCTGGGATAGTAATATGCCTGAACTAAATCTCTGAAAGGTTTCAGTATCTGATGCCAAAGGAAAGCTTAGGCTCCTAATAATCCAAAAAAGCTGTGGGTCCACAAGATGACAGGAGAATTAACTTGTTGCTTTTCATCTCCCCCAATATCATTTGTCCAGAAAGAAATAACACATTCTTTCCTCACACTGGGCCCAGTCTTCGACAACAGGATCAAACAAGTCAATCTTCCTGAATAATGGCATGATGCCAGAAAAACTTACCCAACTCAAAGATGACTGTTGTGAGCAAATTTCTCCAGAAGTGTGCTTTTCTCTCATCACTGCTGAAATAACTCCACAGAGGTCAGTATCCCATCACCAAGTCACCCTTTATTTACATGTGAAGGGTTCTTAACACTGATCCAGTTCCTTCAGAGTGAACAGGATGTCTGACACTCATACTCTTAACTGTCAGCAAGAGCTCCCTGATTGAATCAGATTAACAGCTCTAATCAGGGAACTCATATTCAATGAGATCCACCTGACTGACCTTGTTTGAATCATTACACTGAAACCCTCTAGACCATAGCTAAATTCCTTCTTGATAATTCCAGATATGTAAAGAATCTCACATTGTAAAGATTCACATGAGGTTAAGAACCAACTGATCAAATGCAAGGGACACTCCAAATGTCTCATGAGGTCGCTCACAAATTCATGAACAGCAAAGGCTTTTTTAAGTTAATATGTAGCGAGGGCTTGAAGCCAATTATTTTATACTGAAGGTTAATGCTCAATATCCAGGGAGCTTTTCATCAGGCACTAATCCACCATAGCAGCCCCGATGACACACAGACCCATCAGTGTGTTGACTAGTGATTAGGGCTATCTTCTGAATTCCTGGTTTCAGAATCAATCGGACTTCTACAGAAAGTGTCGGAGGAGAAATATAATGAGGCTGTTGGGTCTACATAGAATAGACTTGAGCTAGAGGTATATTAATTACCTGAATAAATCAGGCAGAGATCTACAATAGGGCCCAGTAAGAATCTCAAAAATCATTGTAGGTTGCTGTGTATTACACTATATCATTGGGAAAAATAGCCTGTCGCTTCAGCTCAACACCTCAAGATTAACAGGGAGGAGGGATCTATCACCTTCATACCACACAACAGGAGACTGGGTACTTGCAGGGAGAGCACTGGCAGAAAACCAGTCGGAGAAACAAGAGGATGCCATTCATATGATCAATGTTGTTGTTGATTAACATGACATACATCATCACCAGATAAATCCTATCCTTCCATGTTACCCTCATAAAGATGCCATCAAAGATTTGCTAAATAAGATAGCAGTCTACATTTTCTACGCAATAAGTATCTGCAAAAATGTTGTCAATGTGCATGGAATAAAAGGGCTCTTGTAGCACATTGGTAGTGCCCCTACCTTCTGAGTCAGAAGGCCCAGATACAAGTACCACTTCACGAGAGGTGTTGCATAATATATCAGAACAGGCTTGGAAAACAAAAGTAAAATCTGAACTCTAGCCATGTTATGAGAATAACATTCAAAGGGTGAATAAATTGATACAGCTCCTGGCAAGTTATAATGTAGCTCCTATTGGTGCCAATCAATAAACTTGCTCCAGTTCCTAGTCTGCTACTTCTAGGGAATGCTCTCTAAATGAGATGAGACTACTCTGTGGCAAGTTTGGAAGATTTCACTGGAATCTTAAAGACGTGAGAAAAATAGTCAATGAAACATTATTTTTATTTATTCAGGAGATGTAACCTTTGAAAGTTAAGATATTACACATTACCAATCTTTAATTGCCCTTGAGAATGTGATAATGAGCTACCTTCCTAAACTACTGCAATCCATTTAGTATAGGGTTATCTGTGCTTTGGAGACTTGGACCAGTTTATGTATTAAAAACACTTTCCCAAGTGCTCTTGTCTGACAAAGGGACACAGAAATTGGTTTGCAGTCAACTCGATTTTATGAACAAAATATACCTTATTGAAATATTTCTCATATTGAAGTATTTCTCACATTCCCATGATATTTAATCTCCATCTCACTCTATCTGAGAAAGGATATTCCCGGCAATGATCCATGTGTTTGAGCTGGGCGGTTGGCATCTCCTTCCTCTCTGATGTAGGGCTGGCTCTCTTCCACAAAGGTGGGTCTAGCAGGTCAGGGTGGATCTTCTCCTGGGTCCTCTTCGCTTGTTGCATGGTCTTCTGCCATGAGTCTTGATGTGAGTCTTTGCTGCGAGTCTTCATTGAGAGATTGGCTTTTAGGTGTATGTTTTTTATCTTCCTCACCCAAGACTTTCCAGAATATTCTGTGGACTTTGGCCAATGGGGTCATGAACTGGGTTCAAACCATCCAATGGAGTCTCATGAACACCTTTCACTATTAGCATGTTGGAAGGTATAAAGCGCTCAAACTCAGGCAGTCAATGTGCCAGAATATCTGATTGACACTTCTCCAATATACAACCCACACACTGGTTGTAAGTGGTTCCCCCTAATGTTTTATGACCTCTTTGATCTTGATTTCCACTGTTCCCCGCACCGATAGCTGGTGGCTATTATTTAATTTAGTTTGGCCAAATTTCTATCTGACCTAATTTCACCAGCAGTGGATAGATTTAGAATGTCCAATTTTGGGTCCATGGTCACTTAACTACAGTAGCTAAACCCACAAGGAAATTTCAGGATACTGACAGAGATACAAAAGGACGGGGACATACTTCCAAATCAGAATGGTAAGTGACTTGGAAAGGAATTTGCAGACAGTGGATTGCTTGTGGTGATCAATTATCTGCTGATTGCAGAACATCGTGGGGTACATTGAAGGATTTCATTAACTGTGCTTTATATTTCTGTACATGACTTTTTCACAAGTAGAGAGATAATGCTCTGAGGGATTATGAGTGGCCTGAATATATCTCCCCCTCTCAATGAGTGCATTGCTTCTAAATACCAACCATCCTTCAGGACAAGAGCAGAAGCCAGTGTGATAGGAGCTGTGAATTGACTAAGTGTTGGTGAGCTAACATGATTCTTCATTGCAGAGAAAGGGTACAGGAAGTAATGAGGTGAAGTGTTAGTCTCCTCATTTAAGGGAACATGTAAATGTATTGGGGTGTCTCAGAGGAAGTTTACTAGGCTGCGACCTGGAGTGTTGGATTGGTGTTTGAGCCTATTTTTGACAGGAAGGGCTTGTATCCTCTGGGATTTAGAGTGGGATTCAGATGAATATGAATATACACATTGAATTGAATTGAATTTATTGTCACATGCACTGAGGCACAGTGAAAAGCTTTGTCTTGCGAGCAATACAAGCAGATCACAAAGTTAAGTGGTATAGATAAGTAAATAATAGGTAAACAGCAGCAAAAACAATAAGAGTGTAGAACGATTATAGGAAATAGGAAATAGAGGGGTGACTTGATTGAAGTCAATAAGATCCAAAATAGTATCAACAAGATGGATGTGGAAAAGAGGTTTCTGCATTTAGTGAACCCAAAATTAGAGGACCTTTAGAAAATTAGGATTCACCATTTAGTCCAGCAAGAAGGAATTTCTCTCTCTCTCTCTCTCTCCCTCTCTCTCTCCCTCTCTCTCTCTCTCTCTGTCTCTCTCTCTCTCTCTCTCTCTCTCTCAGGAGATTGTGGAATTTTGAAATTCTCTGCCTCAGAAGGTGGTGAAGTTGGGGCCACTAAGTGCTGTTTGGATGGGTGAATGGTTTCTTTCTGGGAAGGGAACAAAAGATTATCAGGGAATGATAAGAACGTGGAATTCAAATCACAAACAGATCATCGATGATCTGATCGAATGATAAAAGCACCCTCGCTGGCTCTACTTGCAAGATGGCGCCGAATATGGTTGACTCCTTGCAAGCTCCTATGTGCAGATCTAAGTTTCCTATTTCCTATAATCGTTCTACACTCTTATTGTTTTTGCTGCTGTTTACCTATTATTTACTTATCTATGTCACTTAACTCTGTGATCTGCTTGTATTGCTCGCAAGACAAAGCTTTTCACTGTGCCTCAGTGCATGTGACAATAAATTCAATTCAATTCAATGTGTATATTCATATTCATCTGAACAATACCAGGACCAAAAGAGTTGAGTTATAAGGTCATATTGTATCAATGATTTGGAGGTGCCAGTGTTGAACTGGGGTGTACAAAGTTAAAAATCACACAACACCAGGTTATAGTCCAACAGGTCTATTTGGAAGCACTAGCTTTCAGAGTGCTGCTCTTTCACCAGGTGGTTATGGAGAATAAGATTGTATGAAACAGAATTTATAGCAAAAATTTACAGCATGATATAACTGGAATTATATATTGAAAAAGACCTGGATTTTTTGTTAAGTCTCTCATCTTTGAGAACAATTTGGAGATGCCGGTGTTGGACTGGGGTGTACAAAGGTAGAAATCACACAACTCCAAGTTATAGTCCAACAGATTTAATTGGAGCTTTCAGAGCACCACTCCTTCATCAGGTGGTTGTGGAGTGCACAATTGTAAGACACAGAATTATAGCAAAAGTTTACAGTGTGTTGTAACTGAAATTATACATTGAAAAATACCTTGATTGTTTGTTAAGTCTCTCATCTGTTAGAATGACCATGATAGTTTCACTTCTTTCAAATGTAAATCACAGAACTTTTTTTAAAAGTTACATTCTCAGGTTAACTGTAACAATTGCTAACAACTGGCGGCTAACACCTTCAACGTCTCAAAATCTTATCTGCACTGCCACCAATTGTTACAGTGAGTGTATGGGTCTGTAGGAGTGTGTGTGTGTGTGTAGTGGGCTCACCTGTAATGTGACATGAAGCCAAGGTCCTGGTTGAGGCCATTCCCATGAGTACCGAACTTGGCTATCAGCTGGGGATAGCCTCAACCAGGACCTTGGGTTCATATGACAGTACAGATGACCCCACTGCACTACACACACACACATACACTCTTTTTTTTATTTCAAAAATATACTTTATTCATAAAATAATTTGATGGTCTGTACAGTAGGCCATTCCCATGAGTACCGAACTTGGCTATCAGCTGGGGATAGGCTCAACCAGGACCTTGGGTTCATATGACAGTACAGATGACCCCACTGCACTACACACACACACACACACACACCTACAGACACATACACTCTTTTTTTTATTTCAAAAATATACTTTATTCATAAAATAATTTGATGGTCTGTACAGTTGGTCATGCCAAACATACGAAACATTTGCATACAGAGATCAGAATTTATCATTCGTATATACAGGCCTGTACGTTTATATCAGTCATATATCCATATATTTAGCTGAGGCATCAACAGAGCCCAAATAACTGCATGGGCCCCCTGTTCTTCGTTAGGCAGGCAGACGTTACACGGTGGTCTTTCCCCACCGCGCCTTGGCGACAGCTGCCCCAAGCTTCAGCGCATCCCTCAACACGTAGTCCTGGACCTTGGAATGTGCCGGTCTGCAACACTCAGTCGGGGTCAACTCCTTTAGCTGGAAGATGAACAGGTTGCGGACCACCCAGAGAGCGTCCTTCACCGAGTTGATAATCCTCCAGGCACAGTTGATGTTCGTTTCGGTGTGCGTCCCGAGGAACAGACCGTAAAGCACGGAGTCCCACGTCACGGCGCTGCTCGGAACGATCCTCAACAAACACCACCGCATTCTTCTCTAGACTTCCTTTGCGTAGGCACATTCCAGAAGGAGGTGTATGACAGTCTCGTCCCCACCACAGCCGCTTTGAGGGCAGCATGCAGTGCGGCTGAGAGTCCGGGCGTGCATAAAGGATCTCACAGGCAGAGCCCTTCTCACCACCAGCCAAGCCATGTCTTGGTGCTTGTTGGAAAGTTCTGGCGATGAGGCATTCTGCCAAATGTCTTTGACAGTTTGCCCAGGGAACCGCTCGATAGGATCCGCCTTCTCCTTTTCCCGAAGGGCCTCAAGGACACTACGTGCTGACAACTTCCTGATGGACTTGTGGTCAAAGGTGTTTTTCTTCATAAATTTCTCCACGAAGGACAGGTGATAGGGAATGGTCCAACTACTCGGAGCGTTCCGCGGCAGCGAGGCCAGGCCCATCCTTCGCAACACCAGGGACAGGTAGAACCTCAGTACATAGTGACACTTGGTGTTTGTCTACCAGGGATCCCCGCACAGCTTGATGCAGCCACACACAAAGGTGGCCAGTAGGGTGAAGGTGGCATTGATTGTATTTTTTCCCCCGTTGCCCAGATCTTTGTACAGCGAGTCTCTTCAGACCCGGTCCATCTTTGACCTCCATATAAATTGGAAGATGACCCGGGTGACTGCAGCTGCACAGGTTCTTGGAATAGGCCAGACCTGTGCCACATATAACAGCAATGATAGTGCCTCACACCTGATGACCAGGTTTTTTCCCGCGATGGAGAGCGACCGTAGCTTCCATCTGCCCAGTTTCTGCCTCACTTTGCTGATACACTCCTCCCAAGACTTGGCGCACGCCCCAGGCCCCCCCGAACCAAATACCCAGCACCTTCAGGTGGTCGGTCCTGACAGTGAAGGGGATGGAGGATTGGTCGGCCCAGTTCCCGAAGAGCATGGCCTCACTTTTGCCTTGGTTTACCTTGGCCCCCGAGGCCTGGCAAATGGCTCTATGCAGCACACAAACAAGGCAGGAGAGAGAGGGCAGCCCTGCCTGACTCCAGATCTGACTGGGAAGCTATCTGATTCCCACCCATTGATTGAGACTGCACTGACAATGTTGGTGTAGAGCAGTCTGAACCAATTGCAGATTCCCTTCCCAAAGCCCATTTTGGAGAGAA
>NC_057733.1:11480813-11535870 GCF_004010195.1 Chiloscyllium plagiosum
CACGCTGCCCTCGAAGCGGCTGCGGGGGGGATGAGACTGTCACACACCTCCTTCTGGAATGTGCCTATGCATAGGTAGTCTGGAGAGGAATGCAGTGTTGTTTGTCAAGGTTCGTCCCGAGCAGCACCGTGACACCGGGATGCACGCTGAGACGAACTTCAACTGTGCTTGGAGGATCATCAACTCGGTGAAGGACGCTCTCTGGGCGGTCCGAAACTTGTTGATCTTCTAGCTGAAGGAGTTGACCCCGACTGAGTGTTGCAGACTGGCACATTCCAAGGTCCAGGACTACGTGTTGAGGGACGCGCTGAAGCTTGGGGCAGCTGCCGCCAAGCGCGGTGGGGAAAGACCACCGTGTAACATCTGCCTGCCTAAAGAAGATCAGGGGGCCCACGCAGTCATTTGAGCTCTGCTCACGCCTCAGCTAAAAATGTAATCGTACAGACCTGTAAATAGGAATGGTTACTCTGTTTCGGTATGCAAAGAAATGGAATGTTTACATATGTATGGCATGTCCAACTGTACAGACATTCAAAGTATTTTATGAATAAAGTATATATTTGAAATTAAAAAAAAGCCTCCATAAAGATCCACCAAGAGCAGGTCAGCAGAACCAAATGATCCTCCAACGTCCAATCACGATCCAGCGATGGTCTCCAGCAGCTCCAACGACTCGCACCACGATCCCCGTGGTTTCTCCCCCGCCAGCACACGTCCGCAGCGTCGAACCTACAGCTCTTGAGCAGAATCTCTTCCTCTGGTCCTCAGGAACTACACATATTCTGTTCGGACCCATGCACTCACTCCCTCAGACACAAGCTCTCTCTCATACACTCATACATTCACACACTCACACATGCACTCTCTTACAGTCTTATACCTCTTTACACTCACACTCACACACATACCAATACACACACTCTCTCAGAGACACTCATAGCTCCCCCCGCACACACATCCACATACACACACATTTATTTTGTGGGGTGAATTTGTACTTGCAGAGTTACATTTTATTTTGCTCAAAAACTGCATGAATCCATGTAAGATTCTGTAAATCCCTTTTTTAGATGACAATCAGTCTGAACATTGGGGCACAGACAATCTCACACAGGGCACCTCTCACCTTCAATACATTATCTGGGCCGACACGGCACCTATTGTTAAAGTTCACTTGAGAATTTTACAGTTGTAACTTTTACAAAGTTCTGGAATTTACATATGGAAGAACTGAAACCAGCATAGATTAGATTAGATTAGATTACTTACAGTGTGGAAACAGGCCCTTCGGCCCAACGGTGAATTTGTACTTGCAGAGTTACATTTTATTTTGCTCAAAAACTGCATGAATCCATGTAAGATTCTGTAAATCCCTTTTTTAGATGAGAATCAGTCTGAACACTGGGGCACAGACAGTCTCACACAGGGCACCTCACACCTTCAATACATTATCTGAGCCGACACGGCACCTATCGTTAAAGTTCACTTGAGAATTTTACAGTTGTAACTTTTACAAAGTTCTGGAATTTACATATGGAAGAACTGAAACCAGCATAGTCATTCTCAAAGATAAAAATCACACAACACCAGGTTATAGTCCAACAGGTTTAACTGGAAGCACTAGCTTTCAGAGCACTGCTCCTTCATCAGGTGGTTTCAAAGATGAGAGATTTAACATACAATCCAGGTCTTTTTCAATATATAATTTCAGTTACACCACACTGTAAACGTTTGCTATACCGTAAATTCTGTGTCCTGCAATATTATATTCCACAACCACCTGATGAAGGCCCAGCGCTCCGAAAGCTAGTGCTTCCAAATAAACCTGTTGGACTATAACCTGGTGTTGTGTGATTTTTAATATTATATCAAATAAGCTTGTACAGTATTCCTTTGAGTTTAAAAGCACAAGTGGTTATCTGGTCGAGTTGTTGAAAGCAGTTAAGAAATTTGGCAGAATAGATGTTGAGAAATGATTTCCCTGGCTGGGCAATATCAGCACATATTGGTATATTGTTAATATTCGAGCTCAGTCAGAGAGAAGTTAAATAAGGAAACATGTTTCTGCACACACACTGCCCCCAGACTGTACACTGTACAGCTCAAAATAAGACTCTACAGTTTCTTATATATTGTAACTTTGCTTTCTTTGGATAGAAGGTTTTCAAATCCAGCTCTCTCATCACATGCCTGTTGTAGACTAGAGTCTTGTCTCTTACTGAAGCCAGTTTAGGGGCATTAACATGATTGACATGAATCTCATTATAATACATGAGGGATAGTGTGAAGCTGGAGTCCATGGTCTAAACAATTAATGGATTGATTGAAATCTTCAAGACTAAGATCAATCAATTTGTGTCAAGAAAAGGATCAATGTTATGGATTAAAATGGATAAATAGATTTGAGGTTCAGATCTGTGAAGTTTGAATTAATTAGTAGAATAGATTTGTCGGAGTGAATGACCTACTTATGTTTCTGGAACAATTACCCAACCCCAGTCTCATCCTCACTATCATCATGGCTCTACTGATTTTATAATTACTGCTATTATCTGGAAGGCAAAACTTTGTTGAAGACAACAAGGGTCTGGAGTGTTGACTGGACAGCATTCAAGACACCCACAATGCATCTTTTCGCGAATACTCTCAGCATCTTGACAAGCCAGGAGCAGGTCTTCTCGTGAGTTCAAAACCACCAATGATTGAAGTCCCTGCCCACTGAGAGCTGCCAGCCCCTCAGAGGCTGGCAAAATGTCTGATCCTACCAAGAAGGGAAGAAGTGACTGCTGCTGGTAGTGTGCACCTATCTTAGGCCTCGAATTTGAGGAGGATCTCAGGCACAGGGAAAAGACTGATAGTGGTAGGGAATCGCATGGGAGGGTAGCAAACAAGGTTGGGGGGTTTCTCAGATAGGAACTAAGTGCTTTGGAGCAAGGATAGCCCCTGCAACACTCCTCACTCCATGGTAGCCCATAGGCCAGTACACCGGTGTTTGCTTCCTGTAGCCTCTGCACAGCAAGGCCTTGTCCCCTGTCAGGTGAGTATTCACAGCTGTAGAATGTGGCCTTTAAGTAGACACTAATTGTCTGAATAGCACGAGGGTACAAAGTTCTCCATGGGCCTTCTCACCTCAGACTTTACTGTGAGTGAAGCGGAGTTCCCACTTTCCAGCCTCCCTTCAACTGGCAAATCTGCCATGGGAGAGGGCACAAGTGATGCCATATGTCGGAGCCTCCAGGGTCACTCCCTCCTGTGGTTGTACAACTCATCACATCCCACTCCAAATCACAGAATCCCCACTGTGCAAATAGAGACCATTTGGCCCATCGGGTCTGTACCAACCCTCCAAAGAGCATCCCAACCTCCTCCCATAACCCCACAAGTGCTATACTTAACCTACCCAATCCTGCATATCCCTGACGCTATGGCCAATTTAGCATGGCTAATCCACTGGACCTTGAACTATGGTAGAAAACTGGAACACACCCACACAGACACAAGGAGAATGTGCAAACTCCACAGAGACAGTTGCCTTTGGGTGGAGCTGAATCCGGATCCCTGGCGTTGTGTTAACCAAATGTTTAAATAAGGCCCTTCACCAATCCCCAGATGTAAAAAAAAATGTTAAAGACAGTGAAGGCATGCATCACTGTTAATCCGATCAACCAGAGAACAATCCAGACATGAAAACCAATGCTTTGGTTCATGACCCATGAGTTAGCACCTCTTCATGTGGACCCAAATCAAGCTGGATGAGTCTTCAAAGATGAGTAGTTGCTTCCTCTATCTTTCTGGAAAGTAATAAATAATCCGATTGCAAGCTAAGGATGGTTAAACTAATTAATGTCATAGATACACAAATTCACCAAGTAGTTTTCCTCCCCCAGAATAAAGCTATTAATTCTCACTTCTAATATTTCATCTTGTACTGTGGAGAATAGGATGATGTCAGTCATGGTTTTTATGTCCTGTATGATTCAGGTACTGGAGCAGTACAAGAGGAATATAAACAAAACAGCCCGAACGTTAGTGGAACTGTGCTGTGTAGCAGAGGGGGAGGCAACAGCTCTGATTTCTAAAGAGCTATTCAGGGATATTGAACAGGGAGGGTTGAGATAACATCGAGAAGGAAGGGAACTGGGTCACGTGTTATGGGCTGGCAGTCTGGAAGCTACAGATTGTATTTTAAATCCAGTGTCTTCTTTTTACATTGATACTGGTTTGGAAGTGAAATGAAAACCCAAGCAATTTACAAAGATAAGTAATCCTTTCAAGTTTGCTAATCCCACATTCCTTTTCTGTCAGTTTTATTGCTAAATATTGGTATTTATGTGTATTTACTGTAGTGAAACATAAAACAAGGCTTTATCTGGATTTATTGAAATGGGAAATTGGCACAATGTTTTTCGCTGGAGCGTAAGAAGTTGAGGGGTGACCTTAAAGAGGGATATAAATAAAGTGAATGGTAGGCAGCTTTTCTCTAAGGTGGGGGATTTCAAAACTAGGGGGCATCTTTTTGAGATCAGAGGAGACCGATTTAAAAAAGACATTGCGGGCATTTTTTTTAATACAGAGAGTTGCTCATGTGTGGAATGAACTTCCAGCGGAAGTGGCGGATGTGGGTACAGTTACAATGTTGGACAGATGTTTGAGTAAGTTCATGAATAGGAAAGGTTTGGAGGGACATTGGCCAATTGCAGGCAGGTGGGACTAGTTTAGTTTGGGAATATGGTCGGTATGGACCAGTTGTACCAAAGGGTCAGTTTCCATGCTGTTTAACTCTCTGACTCAAATTAAAATCTGTCATTATTACATTAGTCCATTGTATTGTCAGTTAACACAAGAAGTGTCTATTTTTTAAGAACAAAAGCAAATATTGCTTGTTATTGGAATTCCCTTCCTACACATCTGCCTCTCTTTTCTCCTTTAAGACACACGTTAAAAAATCACTTCTTTGAAGTTTGTTTTTATCAGTACTTTTCAATGTCTGTTGCTTAGTTCAACATGATTATATGGTGTCAAATGAAGTAAAGTCTCTTTGCTTGAAAGTCTGAGTGGCTGTGTTTGACTGAAACTTCTGAAAGGTTGTAAGGGCATCAGTTCCTCTGACTTGATTTTTGAATGAGTGTTTTTAAGTGCATTATAAGACCTAATTGGCTTGGTAGTTGACATGGACCAAACTGGTACGAGTAGCAAGGGGTCTGATCCACATTCCAGCTGGCGTAAATATGGGCCCATGCTTCCTTGTCCTACTCAGTGGAGAGTGTGTCACAAAGGGTCAGACCTGCCTTTAGAATGTTTAAAATATGTATTGTTTTATATCTGTTAAGATCATGTTCATGTCTGAGTTAAGAAGTATGAGCACAATCTCATAGAAACCTATAAAATTGTAACAGGACCAGGCAGGGTAAATGCAGGAAGGATGTTTCCAATGACTGGGGATTCCAGAACCAGTGGTTAGAGTTTCAGGATACAGGACAGCCATTTAGGGTTGAAATGAGAAGAAATTTCTTCACCCAGAGAATGGTGAGGCTGTACAATTCTCTACCACAGAAAGCAGTTGAATGTTTTCTAGAAAGTGATAGATATAGTCCGAAGTCACAGGTCCAAAATCACAAGCTTTCGGAGTGCTGCTCCTTTGTCAGGTGACGTTACTTAATTGGTAAAATAATTAATTGGCCCCTGGCTTTAGGAAAGAACAAAATAAAGATTTGCATTTCCCAAGTGCACCTGTTCTGTCTCTCAACAACATTTTAAAGTGTATAATCTGTAATAAATGATTTGAAATACATTAACCAGTTTATGCAGTAAACACGAAGGTACTTTTACCCAAGATCCTACAATTCATATTTCCCTATATCATAGTGCTCGTCATGAGGAGTTAATAAGCTAGCTCTTGATTTAATACAAAATGTCAACAAAAATTAAAAATACATCTTGAATTCTCTTTTCCTTATTGGAAACAAGGAGTTTTGGGAGGTGGTTTGAGATTCCTTATTTAATTGACAAATTTGAATAGATATCAGAAATTTCCAGTTTTAATATTGACTATTTAAATGTTTTCCCTGGTGTTGTTTATGGTGAGTCAAGGGATATGATCAAACTTGATCAGAGTATGGAAGGATTACAGTGAGCTGCTTTTCAATTGGTTTGATCTTTGAGCCAACTAAGCACTGAATAGACCAACTCCCTCGATGCGACACTTTTAGTGTCAGGATTCGTGTGGTGCTGGAAAAGCACAGCAGGTCAGGCAGCACCTGAGGAGCAGGAAAATCCACATTTTGAGCAAAAGCCCTACTTGTCGCTTTCTAGTTACACTTAAATGTTGTCACAGAGAGTGGTGAGGCTGTGCAATTCTCAAGAGTTACAATAGGTTTATAATATCATTTTGGCATTATTTGCTAAATTTTAGAATGCTCATCTGGAATGCAAATTATTCTGCTTCTATAAAAGTGCTGCTTGTCTGAACGTAACTGGTCCCTCAAGTCTAAGGGTTATGTAAACCCTCACTTGCATGTTGATACAATGGTGGGATTAGCTACAATGTTGAATTTACATCCTGCCTGGTTTGTCTCTCCATTGAAGAAATGTTACACCATCGAATAATACTGGGCAGGAGGTCCCATGAGCATTACACCCAATCTGGTCAGTTTCCCAATGGGCAATTTATGTTAGAGTTTACCTCTACATCATTTAGTAGATGCTACAGATTGAAGGAGAAATGTTTGTAAGTTAATGGATGCTTAAGAATACTCAACTCGAGATGGGAAAACTCAGGCACACAATGACTGTCTTTCACTCTTGCTCGTTGCACATCTGATCATTTGAAGTAGGAGAAAGTGAGGACTGCAGATGCTGGAGATCAGAGTTGAGAGTGTGGTGCTGGAAAAGCACAGCAGGTCAGGCAGCATCCAAGGTGCAGGAGAATCGATGTTGCGGGCTTAAGCTTTTCCTGATGAAGTATTCCTGATGAAGGGTTTATGCCTGAAACGTCAATTCTCCTGCTCCTCGGATGCTGCCTGACCTGCTGTGCTTTTCCAGCACCACACTCTCGACTGATGATATGAATTGTGCTGTTTGAACTGCACTCGAACAAAGAAAACAGTAGAACATACAGAAAGGACCACTGGTGTCCATCTGTCCATTCAGATGATTGTTGGGCAGTGGATTTCATCTGCTCAATTTCTAGTCAACCAGAAAATGCCATTTTTCAAGTTGCTGCACCTCCTTCCATCAGCTGTAGCTGAATGTCCATAGGCAATATATTTGAAATTATTCATACTTATTGCTTAAGCAACCAGAAGTGACCTCTGCAACTGAGAAGTGTTGTTTAAACTAGTTTGTACACACATCACATTTTCTTGACCATGATTTGCATTTTATTTGAAAGGAAAAAGATGCTTTCATTGGCAAATGGTCAAAAATAATTGCAACAGAGAGCTGGTCTAGTTATTTTAGACCATGAGATTAATCAATTCATTGGTGATTCAGACAATTTGAAAAAAAAGCAGAAAAGGTTAGCAACAAACAGTAGCTATAATACTCACAAGAAAATTACCATGGCAAGATTCAAACCTGGATCCCCAAGATATTACCAGGATCTGTGGATTAATACCCTACCGCCCTGTGGCCCAACATTTCAACTCCCCCTCCCACTCTGCCGAGGACATGGAGGTCCTGGGCCTCCTTCACCGCCGCTCCCTCACCACCCAATGCCTGGAGGAAGAACGCCTCATCTTCCGCCTCGGAACACTTAAATCCCAGGGCATCAATGTGGACTTCACCAGTTTCCTCATTTCCCCTCCCTCCACCTTACCCCAGTTCCAACTTTCCAGCTCAGCACTGTTCTCATGACCTGTCCTACCTGCCAATCTCCGTATCCACCTATCCGCTCCACCCTCCTCTCTGACCATCTCTCCACCCTGGAGGTTCCCTGCCTCTATTGCTGATGAAGGGCTTTTGCCGGAAACATCGATTTTCCTGCTCCTCGGATGCTGCCTGACTTGCTGTGCTTTTCCAGCACCACTCTGATCTAAACTCTGTGGATTAATAGTCCAGTGATAATACCACTAGGCCATTGCCTCCCCCTATTCAGACCACAAAATATCCACAAACAGAACAATTTATATGAAGATTAGAAGAATCACAGCTAAGCTACTCTGGGCACAATGTTCATAGAATCATTGCGGGTTAGTTTCATAGAACAGCATATTCTGGAGCAGGCTAGACCTCCCATTGCACAACACCAGGTACAGAGTTAATTAATGACCTAATAGTGAAGACACCCTAGATGGCAGGAATCATAATGTATTGAATATTACACAACTTGAGAGAGAGAAGAGTGAGTCAAAGACTAGTATTTTAATCTTTAATAAGCACAGTTATTTAATGGTTTGTTCTTGTGCAACCCCGCATTATAGAAAAATCGCACTTTAGAAATAGCACTTAAAGTTTTGGCACTGTAATCATGTTATAGCCAACACACATTTTGAAAGTTTGTACTATAGAAACAGTGTCCCCAATTCATCAATCACATTAGAGCGAATTTATGTTGACGAGCATGTGTTATAACAGAACGACCTGTACCTACAGAAGATTGGTGATGGATCAAAAAATTACAATAGGTGGCATGGTGATTACAACAGGTGGTTAGCACTGCTGCCTCAGGGACCTGGGTTTGATTTCACCCTTAAGCGACAGTCTGTATGGAGTTTGCACAGTCTCTGTGTCTGTGCATGTTTCCACTGAGTGCTCTGGTTTTCTCCTGCAGTGCAAAAAGCTGTGCAGGTTAGGTAGGTTGGTCATGCTAACTTGCCCATGATGCCCAAGGGTGTGCAGGCTAGGTGGATTAGTGATGGAAATTGCAAGTTTACAGGGATAGGGTAAGGGGGTTGGTCTGGGTGAGATCCTCTTCGGAGGGTTAGTGTGGACCCGACTGACCAAATGGCCTACTTCCGCACCATAGGGATTCTAATGATTAGATAGAATATAAACAAAAAAGAATAAATAAAAGTTTAATAAGGAAGGAGAAGTTATCAAATGAGAGAAAGCAAGCTAGAAATATGAAAAATGAAGTAAGATATGGTACATTTCGAACAGAAAGTAGTTAACAAAGTGAGTGTGAGTCCTTCAGAAGGTGAGCCTGGAGAATAAATTGAAAGTAAGGAGATGACAGATAAATTGAACAGTTACTTTGTGTTGTTTTTCACTATAGCAGATAGAAGTGAAGGGAAATCATAAAATAGATAAGAGAGAGATTCAAGAAAATCACAGTTACCAAGGAAGTAGGGGCTACAGTCAGACAATTCCCTGGGCTCCTGATGGACTTTATTCAAAATTAAAAATCACACCCACCAGGTTATAGTCCAACCGGTCCAACAACACTGGCATCTCCAAATCATGACTTCATTCAAGGTTCTTAAAAGTGGCGAAATGAAATAGTTGAGATATTGGCTTTTTTTTCTAAAATTCCCGAGATTTTGAGAAATTTCCTTCAGATTGGAAGATAGTGAATATAACTTATTGATTCAAAAATGGAGGGAAACAGAAAGCAGGGGAAACTACAGGCTAGTTAGCTGAACATCTGCAAGAGGGAAGATGTCATAAGCTATTATTAAAGATGTTGTAGCAGAATACTTGCTTAAGTTCAAAAGTCTTTTCCCTACAGTGTAAGACTAGGCGGCATATGCTCAAGTTGAGAAGAGAAAGATTTAAAAAGGAAATGACAGACAACTTTTTCTTTACCACAGAGAGCGGTTCACATGTGGAATAACTTCAAGAGTAAGTGGTGGATGTGGGTACAGTTACAACATTTAAAAGACACTTGGCTGAGTACACAAATGAGAAATGTTTGGATGGATATAAGCCATGAACAGGCAGGTGGGACTAGTTTAGTTTGTGATTATGGTCGGCATGGACCAGTTGGACCAATGAGTCTGTTTCTGTGCTATATGACTCTATGACTCAAATTAATATAGTTGATGCAATCAATATAGTTATATAAAGAGTAATCATGTCAAGCTAAGGTATTTGTCCTTTGAGGAAATAACATACACTGTGAATAAGCAAGAATTTGGATGGCACGGTAGCACAGTGGTTAGCACTGGTACCTCACAGCGCCAGAGACCCGGGTTCAATTCCCGTCTCAGGCAACTGACTGTGTGGAGTTTGCACATTCTCCCCGTGTCTATATGGGTTTCCTCCGGGTGCTCCGATTTCCTCCCACAATCCAAAAATGTGCAGGTTAGGTGAATTGGCCATGCTAAATTGCCCGTAGTGTGAGGTGAAGGGATAAATGTAGGGGAATGGGTCTGGGTGGGTTACACTTCGGCAGATTGGTGTGGACTTGTTGGGCCGAAGGGCCTGTTTCCACACTGTAAGTAATCTAATCTAAACTAGTGGATGTACAGGAATTATATTTCCAGAAGCTATTTGATTAGGCCCTACATTAATAGTTATTGAAGAAAAAATAATCTCACAGTACAGGGGTGAGGTATTGCCATGGATAGAAGATTGTCCAGCCAACAAGAAACAGAGACTAGGCATAAATGGTTCATTTTCTGTTTGGGAAGATGCAACAAGCAGCATGCCACGGAGATTGGTGCTGGAGTCTCAACATTTTATGTAAACAAATTGGATGAAGGAACCAAAGAAATTTGCTGAAAGCTAGATGGGGATGCATTTATGAAGAGGACAAGGAGAGTACAAAGGTATCAATAGTGGGCCAAGGTCTGGCAAATGGAGTATCATGTGGGGAAAATGTAGTTGTCCATTTTGGCAGCAAGCATCAAAAAAAGAATCTAAATGGTGGAAGATTGCAAAGCCCTGAGATACAGAGGGATCTGGGTTTCCTCAAGCATGAATCATAAAAATCAAATATGCAACAACAGCAAGTAATTAGAAAAGCTGATATAATGTTATAATTTCTTGTGAGGTGAATTAAATATGAACATATGAAGTTAGTGTTTCAGTTATACAGGGCACTGGTGAGACCACCTCTGGGGTACTGTGTATTGTATTACAGAGAACATTGAACATAAAGCAGTACAGCACAGCACAGGCCCTTTGCCCCTCAATGTTGTGTCAATCTTTTATCCTACTCTAAGATCAAACTAACATACATACCCTTCATTTTACTATCATCCAAGAGTTGCTTAAATATCCCTTATGTATCTGACTGTACTACCACTGCTGGCAGTGCATTCCACACACCCATCACTCTCTGTGTGAAGAGCCTACCACTGACATCTCCCCTAAACCTTCCCCCAATCACAATAAAATTATGCCCCCTCATGATAGCCATTCTGTCCTGGGAAAAGGTCTCTGGCTATCGACTCTATCTATGCCTCTCATTATCTTGTACACCTCTATCAAGTCACCTCCCATCCTTCTTCGCTCCAATGAGAAAAGCACTAGCTCCCTCAAACTTTCTTCATAAGACATGCCCTCCAGTCCAGACAGCATCCTGGTAAATCTCCCCTGCGCCTTCTCTAAAGCTTCCACACCTTTCCGATAAAGAGGCAACCAGAACTGAACATAATACTGCAAGTCTGGTCTAACCATGGCTCTATAGAGCAGCAGCATAATCTTGCGGCTCTTAAACTCAGTTCCCCTGCTAATGAAAGCTAACACACCATACCCCTTCTTAACAACCCTATCAAATTGGGTGGCAACTTTGGGGGATCTATGGACGTGGACCTCAAGTTTCCTCCGTTACTCCATACTGCCAAGAATCCTGCCTTTAACTCTGTATTCTGCATTGAAATTCGACTTTCCAAAATGAATCATTTCCCACTTTTCCAGACTGAACTCCATCTGCCACTTTTCAGCCCAGCTCTGCATCCTGTCAATGTCTCGTTACCACCTACAATAGCCTTCCACACTATCCACAACTCCACCAAACTTTGTGTCATCGGAAAACTTACTAACCCACCCTTCCACTTCCTCATCCAAGTCATTTATAAAAATCACAAAGAGTAGAGTTCCCAGAACAGATCCCTGCGAAACACAACTGGTCACCGAGCTCCAGGCTGAATACTTTCCATCAACTACCACTCTCTATCTTCTACATCCCAGCCAATTCTGTATCCACACAAGCATATTTCCAACATCCCATGCCTCCTTATTTTCTGAATGAACAAACCATGGGGAATCTTATCAAATGTCAAAGTATTGGTCTCCTTATTTAAAGAAGGATTAAATGTGTTGGAAGCAGTTCAGGGTATGTGTTTACTAAACTATTATTGGGTCTGAGTAGGTTGGCTTATTGGGGAAGTTTAGACAAGGCTTGTATCCAATGGAATATAGAGAAAGAGGCAAGTTGATTGCAACATATAAAACACTAAAGGATCTTGTCAGGGTAATTGTGGAGGGAATGTTTTCTTTTGTGTGAGACTCTGGAACGAGGGTCACTTTAAAAGTAAGGAGTCACCCATTTATGATAGAGATGAGGAAGATGTTTTTTACTCACAGGAGTTCATGACTCTTTGGAATTCTGACTCTGAAGGTGGTGAAAGCAGAGTGTTCAAATATTTTTAAGGTAGAGGTGGATAGATTCTTAAGTGAACAAAAGGTGAAAGGTTATCCGTGTTAGGCAGAAATCTTTTGAATGGCAGGATAAGCTCAAGGGGCCGAATGGCCTATTCCTATTCCTAATTCATGTGTTCTTATGTTCAGTTCTTCCATGGGCTATACACTATCTGTGTACCAAACCTCATTAATATCCATTTATTAGATTTTGAAATATACTGTTGACATACAGAGACTAATTAAACATTTCCTCCACCTATCTTCAAAAGTCACAATGCGTACAGTTGTTAAATATGTTGATGATAATGCCTTTAAACCCAAACTAGAGCCCTGTCCCTGAGCTCCAACAACACATAAATAAACACGAGGAGTGACAGCAGGGCTAACTCAACAAGAGGAGAAGAATTAAGCCATGCAAGTGAATTGCTGAGTTAAAGTGAATTTTATGCCTTTCTTCTAACAATCACGCTAACCGAGGAGAACGTAATTTTAAAACAACCATTTTGAGATAAGAAAAGGTCAACTGACCTTCAGGTATTTTGTTAATAGCATAGAAATGAACTTCATCTCATACCTCTGAATGTACACACATTTCTTTACAAGATTTTGTTAATACAATTTTGTCAATCGTAAATGATTGGTATGTTTGGAGTGTCTCACCAAAGCGCCACTGATGCAGTGGTATCACACAAGGTTCTCATTCTTGTGTCCCGGGTTAGATTCTCGGACAGTGCACTCTGCTTTGTAGGCGGCATGGTGGCTCAGTGGTCGCACTGTGTGGCCTCACAGTGGCAGAGACACAGGTTCAGTTCCACCCTCGGTTGACTGTCCATGCGGAGTGTGCACATTCTCCCCGTGTCTGCATGGGTTTCCTCCCACAGTCCAAAGGTGCACAGGTTATGCAGATTGGCCATGTTAAATTGCCAGTAGTGTCTAGGGATGTGCACGCGGATTAGTTATGAGTAATGTAGGGTTACAGGGATAGTGTGGGATGCTCTCTGGATGGCCAGTGTGGACGTGATGGGCCAAAGGGTCTGCATCCGTACTGTAGTGGTCTATTATCAATGTTCACAATTATGTACAGTGCCAACTTGTGAAGTTATTTCCACTTTCAAACACATGAAACTGGCTTGAAATTAAACTTCAGAAGAAAATATTGTAAAAAACAAAATGGATCTCTGATTCCAACTAAAGCAATATGTATTGTTACTTCTTTGAAGTATTTTATCAAGAAAATGTTATCTATCCAAAGTTACTGACAAAAGCAAAGAAGGAAAGATTCAGGCAATCCACCAGGAAAATTTTGATTTACACTGAACACTCAGAAACATTAAGTCTGTATTTTTAGATCTTCATGAAAGGTTTTGAAAGATTAATCTGTGACTACTGAAGATGAAATTTACCACTGATTACTATACAACCCTGATGTTGTCCTAATGCTGATGTTCCATGATGTTCCTTCATGTGTAAATAAATAAACACTTTGGGTATTTTTGATATTTTGCCACCACAAGGTGATTGAAAACAAAGTGGGTAGGTTATGCCCAACAATTATATGAAGTTGTATAATCAGTTAAAAAAAAAAGATCTGTTGAATGTTGCTGGATTTGGTCCTGCATTCATTTTTTTCTTAGGCATAATTACCAGTTCACATCTTGTACTGACATTAAGTCCTTTATAAATAATGTGATTGCTTTAAATGTGTTTCTACTGAAATCTACTTTGTGGCAGCAAGCACTGTATTTTCTTTCTTACGAAAATGTATTCTCAAACACGATAGTATTATTAGAAACTATTGTGCATCTTTCTTTCCTGATTAATTCTCCAGGAAGTCTTGTTGTCCAGATTTTTAAATTGACTCCTTTAATATGAAGAGGGCGTGCTTCCCATTAGGATGTTGCCTGTAAATTTTGTTTTTGATAAGCAAGGTAAATTCAGTGGAATGTCAGATTGAGGCTTTACTGTAACGTTACCTGCAGACTACAATTATTACACTGCCCTCAGCAGTAGCTGAATCCTTAGGTTTTCCTCCTGCAACTCCCTCTCAATGCATGCTACAATGTTATCGTATCAAAGAAATGAATATGGCCAACATCTTTACTACCACCCTTTTCAGCATCACCGCCACTTCTCAGTAACCTAATGAGTCCCTCAAGTAATCTGCTGCTCTGGATATATATTTAGTGTGTGAGCTGGTTTGCTTTGCCAGCTACTTTTAAATCAAACAGCTTTCACAAAGGCTACTGCACACAGTGAAAGCAAAAACATTAAAAAGTTGATGTTAAAGGAGATATAGCTGAATGCACAAAGCACTCAGAGAAAGATGAACGTAAAGCACAATAGGGATAAATAGATTGATCTAGTAACCATTAACAGGACTTGATTTCAAGGTAGTTAGTATTTTGGAAAAGTAGACACAATGGAAAAAGAAGTCATATAGCCCTGGCTCTAAAGGATGAGTTAAAGACAATAGAGAGAAAGATCATCTCCAAGGAAATCAGATACAAAATCTGTACAGCAGGAACAAAGAAAAACATCTCCAGTGAGAATAATTTATCGGATCTCCAATAATAATCAGAGTGCGGAGTATAAATCAGGACATTAACAGAGCATGTGATAAGGATAGCACAATAAACCCTGGGGATTTTATATCAATTGAACAAACCAAATTGGCAACAGTAGCTTGGAAGATGAGATTATGGGAATCATTTGACATCACTTCCAAGAAAAAAAGGAAAGAGCGACAGAATAAACTTAGATCTAGTTATGCAATAAGTTAGTCATAGAGTCATGCAGTTGCACAGCATAGAAACAGACCCTTCGGGCCAACTCGTCCATGCTGACCAGATATTCTAATTTAATCTAGTCCCATTTGCCAGCATTTGACCTATATCCCTCTAAATCCTTCCTATGCCTTTCATATGCTTTTTAAATGTTGTAATTGTCCCAGCCTCCACCACTTCCTCTGGCAGCTCATTCTATACACGCACCACCCTCTGTGTGAAAAAATTGCTCCTTAGGTCCCTTTTAAATCTTTCTCCTCTCACCTTAAACTTATGCCCTCTAGTTTTGGACTCCCCTACCTTGGGGAAAAGACCTTGACTATTCATTCTATCCATGCTCCTCAGGGAAAATAGCCACAACCTTTTCAGCCTCTCCCTGTAACTCAAACCCTTCAACCCTGGCAATATCCTCGTACATCTTTTCTGAAGCCTTTCATTTAGCAAAGAGACCAGAATTGAATGCAGTATTCCAAAGGTGGCCCTACCAATGTCCTGCATAGCTGTCACATGACCTCTCAACTCCTATATTCAATGCACTGATCAATAAAGGCAAGCATACCAACTAGCTTCTTCATTACCCTGTCTACCTGCAACTCCACTTTCAAGGAGCTATGAACCTGCACTCCAAGGTCTCTTTGTTCAGCAACACTCCCTAGGACCTTACCATTAAGTGTATATGTTTTGCCCTGATTTGCCTTTCCAAAATACAGCACCTCATATTTATCTAAATTAAACTCCATCTGCCACTCCTCAGCCCATCGGCCCTCCTGAGCAAGGTCCTGTTCTACTCTGAGGTAACCTTCTTCACTGTCCACTACGCCACCAATTTTGGTGTCATCTGCAAACCTACTAACAATACCACCTATATTCACATCCAAATCATTTATATAAATGACAAAAGCAGTGGACCCAACACCGATCCCTGTGGCACAACACTGGTCACAGGCCTCCAGTCCGAAAAGCAACCCTCCACCACCCTCTGTCTCCCACCTTCGAGCCAATTTTATATCCAAATGGCTTAGGACAAGACTTTCCTTCCAAAGTTGGGAAACTGAGATAGTGATTGTTTCCAGGTCCTGACTGATTTGCCTTGAGGGAAAGCAATCATAGCCCCCGATTATCATAGAGGATGGATTGCTAACTGACTGGATGGCAGATTTAGCACCCATTCGATGGCTTTGAGGGTGGGAGTAGAATTGCTCTTGAATGGGAAAAAAGCCCAATTCAAACACTA
Source organism: Chiloscyllium plagiosum (assembly GCF_004010195.1). Lineage (NCBI taxonomy): Eukaryota > Metazoa > Chordata > Chondrichthyes > Orectolobiformes > Hemiscylliidae > Chiloscyllium > Chiloscyllium plagiosum. Next base: position 11,497,359 of record NC_057733.1, read on the forward strand.
TTGCTGTGGCTGCTGTTTCATCACATTTCATGATGGTGAAAACGTTTCTCAAGAGACAAAGAGATCTGTAACCCAGAGCAGAGTATCCTTTGGTTTCCTGGATGTAGACATGAAGCAGAAAGGGAGGGTTCATTTCTTAGAAGGCGGAGGCAGGTTTTTCACATGAAGTGTAGTGAGTACCTGGAATGTACTGCCAGAGGAGCTGGTGGAAGCAGACACAATAGCAGCATTCAAGGAACACCTGGACAAGTACATGAATGGGAAGGGAATGGACAGTTGCGGATCCTGTAAGTGAGAACAGTTTTAGTATGGAAAGGCAAAACTTGCCTGCGCAGGCTGGAGGGTTAAAAGGATCTGTTCTTGTGCTGTATTGTTCTTTGTTCTAGAACTAAGATCCAAAAATCTTCAAGATAGAAGACAGTAGAAAAAATAAAGAAGTCTCAGATATAATAAAGTTAAAAAGGAGTTTAGAATTAGGAACTCATTTCATTCAATAAGGCCATGCATCATCCGAACATCTCCGTCCAGTTTTTATGGGTTGAATTAATTGAAAAAAAAATCTCCTCATCTCTTTCTGAAGGTAAGAGCCCCAGTAAGATTATGATTGTTCTGATTATGGCTTTGACTCAAATTTCCTACTTGTCCCTAAGCCTCAAATTTTTATTTGGATGAAAAGTCAATGCAGTTTTGAATATGTTCAATGACTGCTGCCTGGGGTTGGGCAATTTGGAAGAAAGGAGATTCCTTCTCAAAAGGGAAAACAATCAGTTAAAATAAAATTTTAATAAATCACGGCAGGATAGTATTTGGAGCAAGTAATGTAGCTTAAGAAAAGTAGATGAATTAATCCAATGTATATTCCCAGAAAAGATGGGTTACAAACAGAGGAGAAAAGGTTAAAACAAACAGTCATGTCTCAGAGTCATGAAAGAATCCCACAGGACGATGAAACAATAAGACTCCCGTGTGAATGATGCCAGGCCCAGAGCAAATGGCTCTGTCCCAATGAGAAGAAGGCAAATATACCACCCTAAGACATTATATCAATGTACTGAGGCAACAATAGATACGATATTCCAGCAATAACGTTTTTGATTTACTCGCCTCCCAAAATGGTCTAGGCCAGCATTTATTGTCCATCTCTAATTGCCCAGAGGCTAGTTAAGAGTCAAACACAACAATCTAACCTGTCCCTGTGGAGTCACATGTAGGCCAGACCAGGTGAGGCTGGCAGATTTTCTTCCCGAAAGGGCATTAGTAAGCCAGATGGGTTTTTTCCATTGGTTTCATGGTCAGCATTAGACCTCTTAATTCCAGTGTCTTTATTGAATTCAAGATCCATCATCTGCCGTGGTGGGATTTGAACCCAGGTCCCCAGAATATTACCTCAAATTCTGGATTAATAGCCTAACAACAATACCACTATGCTATCGCCTCCCAAAATAATATGAGGTACCCATCAAAACAATATTAAAGATAAAACAGTTGGTCATCTAGTTACCTCTCTTCCTTCTTGTGCACGTGCCCTGGTTTACATTTATTATTCAAACATGAGGGGTGGAATTCGAACATGATTGGAGGAATGGATTGTCATATATTATAGCTGATTGGTACATTCAAGTCATGTAACACCCATGTAAAAAGTAGCAGCTCAACCAATGTGTTTGAAAACACGTACCAATAGATTCCAGAACAGCTTCTTCCTCATTGTTATCAGATTTATAAATGGACCTCCCATATATTACAGTTGATCTTTCTCTGCACCCTCTCTGTAGCTGTAACACGATATTCTGCATTCTGTTTGATCACCCTGTTGAACTTATGTAAGGAATGATTTGTCTGGTTAGAATGCGGAACAATACTTTTCACTGTATCTTGGTACATTTGACAATAATAAATCAAATCAAATTAAATCAAAATCCATTTTCCCACACAATGGATGTATCTCCTTTATATTTGTGAAAATAAACACCAGTGAATCTTCCAAACAACTTCATCTGGTTTTTATAGGTTAAGGTAATTGAAGAGAAAAATATCCTCTTTCACTCCTCATCGCTGTCTTGAAGGCAAAAACCCCAATTCTGAAAATATGATGCCTATTTCTGCATTACCCCATGATTCGGAGGAACTGCTGTGGTCCCTGGTCTGGGCTAATTTTGTCAAGCACAGTACAGCATGGTGAGCAAACACTGTGATTAATGAGGAGGGGTAGGTGTTACTGTGTTGCATTTGAACCCTCGGTAAAGTGGCAGACAATGCATGAATTAAAAAAAAAGTTGCAAAATGAATTACCTGAAGTATGGGTTGAAACTGTCAATGCATTAGCTTTGTGCAAGTGATTAATTGCGTGTGTAGCAGGGATTTATTTTTACTGAATTCAGATGGGTTTTAAATTAAAAAAAAACTGCGCTGAATGAGGAGAAAAAGCAAACAATTTTATTTTAAACGTCAGTACCCCAAGATAAATAATATTAATGAACTGCGGATGTTTTCAAGTTTACTTTTGATAATACCAATTGATTGGACACATGAAATAAAGCTTTCTCATTTTACAACGACTTTAGCACATAGAAACTAATATTCTAGTACTCCTGTACTTAACATGCTCCAATTTCAATACAATGGTAAATTGTATGCAGTCAGTGAAGCCAAAGTTAATAGAAATACTTTCAAAATGTTTCATTACCGTTATCACTGGAAATTATATGTTGCACAGTGTTGTTAAATATTTGAAGCTGGTTTTAACTCAATATTAGTAGTTCATTAAAAAAATCTATTCACTGTACTAAAGAAAAGATAGAAGATACAACAGTGCATACTAAGGATTTTTAAGAACTTTTTAAAATTTATTTTTTGTAAACAATCTAAGTGTTGAGACTAATAAAAAAATACAGCAAATGCAGGAGAAACTCAGTAGGTCTGGCAGCATCTGTGGACAGAAGCAGAGTTAATGTTTTGAATCCAGTATAATTCTCCCTTGCAACTCTTTTGTTTCATAAAATTCCTATGGTGTGGAAACAGGCCATTTGGTCCAACAAGTCCACACTGACTCTCCCAAGAGTATCCCACCCAGAGCCATTCCTCTACCCGATCACTTTACATTTCCCCTGTTTCTCTCTCCACAGATGCTGCCAGACCTGCTGAGCTTCTCCAGCACTTCCTGTTTTATTTCAAAGTTCCAACAGTATTTTGCTTTTATTTCAACATTGTGGCTCCCTGGTCTGGGCTAATTTTGTCAAGCACAGTACAGCAGTGGTAAGTCTTCTCAAGTTGGTTTCAATGGTCTTCCATTTGGAAAGGGCAAGAATCAGCTGGAGTCCCCCATTAATTCCTGACTTTAGTTTTCCAAAGGATGATACCAGAGAGCTGATGTGGAAAGGTTTAACATTTTGGTTTTAGATGGTTTGTGCTGCTATATTTTGCTTCACCGTCATATTAGCACTGATATGACCATGCACTGATTGCTGACCATGCAGAAGACGTTGGCGAACTCCTGAACTTGGGATTTTATTTTGAAGGTAGGGTGGCTCAGTGGTTAGCACTGCTGCCTCACAGCACCAGAGTCCCAGGTTCGATTCCAGCCTCAGGCAACTGTCACAGTCTCCCCGTGTCTGCGTGGGTTTCCTCCGGGTGCTCGGATTTCCTCCCATAGTCCAAACTTGTGCAGGTCAGGTGAATTGGCCATGCTAAATTGCCTGTAATGTTAGGTGCATTAGTCAGAGGGAAATGGGACTGGGTGGGTTATTCTTCGAAGGTTCGGTGCGCATTTATTGGGCTGAAGGGGCCTGTTTCCACACTGTAGGGAATCTAATCTAATCTAATCTAAAGTCACTGTAGGGAATCTAATCCACATGTATACAACTATGTCAGTCTTCCCTGAATAAGTAAAAACCAAAAGTACTGCAGATGCTATTCTGCTATACACACCACCCATTATTAAACATCAACACTAACAGATATCCACACTCTTAGCTAGATGGTTATCCACTCCTTTGTCTGTCTAACTGCTCTTCGCTCTCTTTGGACTCTAACTCCGCCTATCATTTATTCCTTAAACCTTCTCCCAACTCTATCTTCATTATATAAACCAATATTTTCCTCGCTACCATCAATTCTAAGGAAGGGTCACTCGACCCAAAACGTTAACTCTGATTTCTCTCCACAGATCCTGCCAGACCTGCTGAACTTTTCCAGCAAGTTCTCTTCCCTGAAAAAAAGTGCACTCTTCAGACTGAGATGCAAGGGTAGAAATTACAATGTAAATTTATATTGCTTCCTTAGGTTTTACATTAAATACTTAGTCACACAGCCTACCAGTATCACACAACAGGTATTACTGCCAAAGTTTACAGTCATTTCCCATCCTTATCTGCCCTTGGCTAGATGTAGTAGCCTTATTTAACAATGTGTGTCTAGCTATGCTACTTGAGAGAGTGGTAAAGAGTCAACCACATGAAAGCAGGATTGAACCTATGTGTTACTTGACTGAGTAAAGCCGACTAGTCATCTTTCTTCAAGAACATTAGTGAACTAGGTGGACTTACAAGCAGGTTATCTACCATTAGCGTCTATGAAAAATCCAACAGTAACCATTCCACTGATAACTATACCAAAAGAGAAAAGAAAGCAGCTTCCTGTTTCTAGGCCAAATGTATCTATTCCTCTGACGATTCCACATTTTGTGATTGATTTTTATTCTTTTCACTGTACAGTTGTGACTATAGATACCAGTATTAAGGTTCTTTAAAGTTTCTACAGGTGTCAAATTTGGAGGAGGAATCAGTCTGGAACAAAGGATCTTATTACAGGAAGACCTGAATAGGCTGGCTATTTGTGAGCAATATGGAGAATTTCAAAGCCATGTTTATAGGCTGGGTTTAATGAATACCTCGGTGAGCCTCTGAAGTAAGCTGTTATGTCACTGTGGCCTCAGTAGTTTGATTTGCCAGAAAATTAGACCTTGTACAGCTCAGAGCATGTTGTTGTTTAGCCTTATCATCATATAGTGTAATAATAAATGTACTTTAACAGCTATTAAGAAGTCTAGCCTGTACCAATACGGTCAAACTCTGTTGACTGGAACCTTAAGGGAAACAAACAATTAAACTATAAATATCACTAAAAACAATATGTGAAGAAGAAATAAAACATTTGGGAGGCATTCATGAGAGTTTACCTCTAATTCTGGCCTTTTTGTCATCACTGAGTTTAATTATTTCACTGTTGGTTGTCGTGTCTTTAGCTGCTAACGTCCTAAACTCTAGAATTCCCTCCTTAAAAGATCTCTTTCCATCTGCCATGCAGAGAGGGTGAGATATGTTTATGAGCATTACAGTGGGATCATAAGTCATAATTAGCCCATTGAGTGTCTCTTTTTATGCCTGAGGAACATCTGCTTAAGTGTGAATAAGAGCTTCGGAAACAGGACTTGAATTAGACCATTTAATTCCTTGAGCCTGCATAACCATTCAACACAATGATGGCTGATATTCCGTCTCAATCTCACTTTTCTGCATGATTGCTTCACTTCTTGAGAAGGCAAAAATCTATCAGTCTCCCTCTGGAATATACTCAATGTCTGCACATCCACAGCTCATTTGCAATGAGCCTTCCAAAGGCACATAATCCTTTGAATGAAGGAATTTCCCGTCATTTCAATCCCAAAATAGTGGATCCATTTTTCTGAGAATGTGGTCCCACGTTGCAGATTTTCCAGCCAGGGTGAACATTTCTTTCAGTACCCACAGAGTAAAGCTTGTTAAGAATTTTATACTGTTTAACTCTTCAAATCTCCAGGGAATACAGGCCTACAGCCTACTCAATCTCTCCTCATAGATCAGTGCCCACTCTCCAGGAACCTGCCTAATGAACATTCATTGCGTTGCCTCTGGGTGAACCATGACCCTCTGTTGCCATGACTCCTTTTGTACCTGGGACACAAGTTCAGTAGACACACACAAAGACTGTGGGGGCTGAAAATGTCCAAATGAACTTTTCTTTAAATTCAAAAACAGCTACAACTAATGACAATTTTAAAAAATATAATTGGGTCAGTTCTAAGCAAAAGCCTGAATATGACGCTCTCTTTTCCCTTTTAGGATTACGGGGAATAAATATAAATGTAAAATACTGCCAACCTGTGCAGCCTAATTCCTGCTCCAACTTGTTCAATTTTCTGTTCAGTTTAGTTTCTTCTTTCCTGAATAAAGGTGACTACAAAATTGCTGTCAACTTGCACCCATTCCTGGCCCACAGTCCTCATTGCCACTAGATATTAATGCAGCCCCTTATTCAAGAAAATCATTCATTCTCTTACAATGATAGTTGCCGAAACTTCCTCCACATATCTGATTTGATTTATTCTAGCCATGTGTACCTAAGTATAGTGAAAAGCTTTGTTTGTGAGCAGCCCAGGCAGGTCATATTAAGCAAAAACATATAGACAATAGGGTACGTAGAGCGACGTGCATGAAGCAAGATCAGCATTACTTGAAATTAGACAGTCCATTCAGCAGTCTAATAATGCCAGGGAAGGAGCTGTTCTTGAACCTGTTGGTGTGTGTGTGTGTTTTCAAGTATCTTCTGACTGACGGAAGAGGTTGTAGGAGAGCATTACCAGGGTGGGAGGGGTCTTTGATGGTATAAACAGCCTTTCCACCGCATATCCCCAACAAAGCCACCAATTCACTTGTGGCTTCATAGAATCCCCAGAGTGGGAAAGCAGGCCATTCGGCCCATCAGATCTACACTGACCTTCCAAAGAGCATCCCACCCAAACCCCACATTTCCACTAACCCACCGAGCCTGCATATCCTTGGTCGCTATGGGCAATTTAGCATGGCCAATCCACCTAACCTGCACATCTTTGGACTGTGGGAGGAAACCAGAACAAACTCTACACAGACACGGGGAGAATATACAAACTCCATACAGGCAGTCACCCAAGGCCAGAATTGAACTTGGAGATTGGAACCTGGATCCCTGGCACTATGAGACAGAAGTGTTAACCACTGAGCCATTGCGCTCTCCCATGCCTTGTTCCCTCTTCATTTCCATTGTCTAATTTTGGGCTTACCATTGATGATAAACAGCCTGCCTATATACACAGCAGCATTTCAACAGACATCCATGACTCTCTGGGAATTTCTGTTCCGAATCTACTGGCCCACATCCCAGCACAATCTGAGTGACTGTTGTCTGAGAATAATGTGCAGGGTACATTTTTAATTCCATTGCTAACTTTGCTAGAAATGTAACATCAGAATGAGACAAAACAAGGTGCGATGAGGGAAAAAATGGTTAACGGGTGTAATGCAAGTTTCAAGTATTCAACCAGTTGAAATATGCTACAAAACAACATATGTGCTATTGCTGTAATATGGGGTACAGAGCTAAGTGAACAAAATGAGAATTTGTTTTGTACAGAACTGATCTTGGAGCTTGTTGAAGTGATTACTGCTTCTGTGAAGTATTTAGTGCAAGAAAATTTGTAAACAACCAGAACTGATAGTGGTAATGTTATTGCATAGAAAGAGAAAATCAACAGGACTTGCTCCATTTGGTTCACCAGGAATGACAAGGCAGTGTTCTGTATCAAAGGTGTGGGATATAGTTAAAGCAGTGTTACTTCTGCAATCATAATTGCTTATGTAAGGTAAAGGAACTCACATCAGTGTATAATTGTTCCAGCCAAGAGCTGGAATGAAACAAGAATGAAAACTATGTGGAAGAAATATATAATTGTTTTTGTGTTAGCTAAAATGTGCATACAAGAATGAAATGTGCCTGCAAACAATGGGAGATGTTACAGACAAATAGATAAGGTGCTGTGAGGGGAAGGGGTGTAGGTTAAGCTGGATATGCCGGTACAAACAGTAGTTATAAGCATCTGTTTCCCACTTCTGCAAAAACAAAAACAAACCACAATCAAGAGGCTCAGTATTGATGAAGAATGGGAGGAAATGTTACAAGCAAGGGAAACAGATGGTAGTGAAAAACAATAAGACCACAGAGGGAGGTGGTCAAATGGCCTTGTGAGGCCAGAAATAAACATTTTGCCACGGACAAGGCCGGATGAGTTCTGAGATAAATATGAGTAGTGGGCGTCAGGCTTAGAGTAGTGGGAAATGTAAACAGGGGAGGAGCAATGGGGGGAGGGAAGAGAAATGAATTACATAAATATTGTTGGGTGGCATGGTGGCACAGTGGTTAGCACTGCTGCCTCACAGCGCCGGAGACCCGGGTTCAATTCCCGCCTCAGGCGACTGACTGTGTGGAGTTTGCACATTCTCCCCGTGTCCGCGTGGGTTTCCTCCGGGTGCTCCAGTTTCCTCCCACAGTCCAAAGTTGTGCAGGTCAGGTGAATTGGCCATGCTAAATTGCCCATAGTGTTAGATAATGGGTAAAGGTAGAGGTCTGGGTTGGTTGCGCTTCAGCGGGGCGGTGTGGACTTGTTGGGCCGAAGGGCCTGTTTCCACACTGTAATGTAATCTAATAATCTCATTGTGTTTCTCGTTAGACTCGGTGTGTATGTGACTGCCTTTGTAAACAGTAGAAACCACACCCCTCTTGCAAGAGCATAATAAACGATACTACTGCTTTAGACCTTGTCTCGGACTGAAATTATTGAAGTGAGTGAGCTTCGTTTCTCACAAAGGCAATATGCAGGAATGGATGCATTCTGTGATAATTCTTAAAATTCTTACATTCACCGTAGGCCAGTGTGGGGAACTTGTAATATAAAGAGTTAAAGGTAATACATAAACTAGCGAGTTTATATCATCAACAAAAGTGATACAAGTTCACATGATTGTATGACTTGGACTATTAGGAGGTGGTTCCATTTTGTAGTTATGGTGTGCAGTCTCTTTTGTTCTTAACTAGTGCTCTGTTAGATAACAGTTAATGCTTCCATATATTTCTGCAGATAAACTGACATTTTCCTAGCTACCATCAATTCTCAGGAAGGGTCACAGGACCCAAAAAGTGTACTTTGATTTCTATTCACAGGTGCTGCCAGACCTGCTGAACTTCTCCAGCAACTTCTGTTTTTGTTTCTGATTTACAGCATTTGCAGCTCTTTTGATTTTTAAAAGTTAGTGCTCATCAGCAGCGAAGAACCTGCAACCTTTATCAGCCCAGTCCTGGACACAGCTCAAGTAGAACACCAGAATTCCAGATGGTGATAACAGAGCAATTAGCTCTAAATCCCCTTCAGTAGCATCACACTTCAAAACAGAGAAACTGATGGAGGACTGTCTTTTGAGTTGCTGCCTATTTGTCACTAGCACTGGTGTTGGAGCAATAAGACAGCCAGACGAGGCGGCAACAGGCATGCCGGGCTCAGCAGCTGGATTAGCATAGACTCCTCCTGACTGAAAGACAGGATCATCTGGATTCCTTCCATCTCAAGGAAAGTAGACAGAGAAATCTGAGATCTAGTCTTTGAAGCTTCTCCTGGGATTAGTAACACCTCTATTGCTTCTTTTAGATGACCAAGCAGTTGACAGGAAACAATACACACTGCAAACATACTGCAGATATATTATTTGCCATTAATTCTAAAATTTGAATGTTAGACCCTAATAAGTATTATAAGAAGGGGAGAGGAATGAAAAATAAGGAGGGAACAGTATTTGATACAGGTCTCTAGATTTGATTCATTCTTCAAAGCAGTTTGTCTCTTGCTCTTAGTTTGTGTTTCTCTATTTTCCCTTTCATTGTTTCCTCACTGTCCTCCCCTCTCTTCTCTTCTCCCTCTTTCTCCTTCTCTTCCCAACTCTGGTGTTTGGGTCATGTGCCTTCCATACTCCCTATCCCTGCACCAGTAATTGTATCAGCTCTCGATATCATATCTAGCCAGTCAATCCACTGAGCTGCATTTCTCTTTACTTTTCTGCAGGTATTTCACCCTCAATGTTCCCAGACAATAACAATGCCCCAGTAAGTTTCTTTGTGACTCCTACCGTGTTGATATTTTGACAACTTTTTCCTCACTTTCAGTCTCATTTCTTCTGTTTGCTTTGCTACCTCAAGGATGCTATCATTAGCATTCTCTTCTTGTCCAGCTAATTTTCAACATAAGCCTGTACTATCGACTACCCTGCTGCCTTGATTTATTTCAATGTTCAAGGTTCAATTTCCACAGCTTTTAGTACAATTGTCAGCTTTTAGTACAATAATAATGTAATATTCTTCCTTACCTCTTGCTTTATTTAACAGCTGCAGAACCATGTCTTCAAGTTGTGAAATTGTTCTTTTATAGTATTTGCTCTCCTTTTCACTTTTCTCATTCCTTTGACCATGTGATGTTGTTTCATGGCCTGCCCACGCTATCTGCCTTGCTCTATTTCCATACGTTGATGACAACATCAGTGGGCCTGTTTGAGTTTATCCATGACTTGTCCACCAGTTAGGATCAATCTGTATCGCATTTATTTTTCAAAGCGTCTCATAATCCATTCCTGTAACTACATTCAGTATCATAACATTGCCGTTGTTTGTCAGTTTTCCATCGACCTTAAAATCGAACTTCAAAGTACTTCAGGCTGACACTCACAATTAATTCTTCAAATATACTTTCAAAGAAATGGGTGACTCATCTCAGTTGCTTCTGATTTTTATTCATCGTTACCTCATAATCAACTCTCTGCTGCCCGTTGTCATTGAAAATCCTACATAAATCTCACATCTCCAACCAGTTTGAACTCGTTACAAGACTTTGATGGATTTTTTGTGCTTTTCCTTGTCAAAACTTCCTCATACACAATCAAGCACCTTTCATAAATTATAGTGTAGATTTTGTCACTTACTTTCAAAAACATTATGCCTAATCCAACACTCTCTTGTTCCCAGTTCCATGATCTCCAACAACACATTTAATTTTCCTCACTTTGGTCCATGAGACTGATGATTCTTTGTCATCCAGATTCCCTGGATATTTTCAGAAATCTCGATCTGAGAATTCCTTTTCCTTGGAAAGAGACGAAGGAGTGATGCCCGCCATAGCCGATCTTTCAAATGATGAGTTGGTTTTATCTGGTAAAGAGAGAGAGCACATTTCCAGTTGTGGAGGATGCCAAAGCCAGAAGAGTCATCTATCTAAATTGGCCACTAAAATCCATAAGGAAATTCAGGAAAAGTCATGTTATCAAGATGGCAACAAAGAAATAGTTGAGTAAATGTCTATGGATGCATTTAAGGGGGAACCAGATAAGCACAAATGGGAGAAAGGAATAGAAACTATTTGATAGGGTTAAGTGCTGAGGGGTGAGGAGTCCTGTGTGGAGAATGAAGTTAAAAATCACACAACATCAGGTTACAGTCCAACAAATTTAATTGGAAGTGTTAGCTTTTGGAGCGATGGTGCTTCATCAAGTGGTTGTGGAGGGCTTGCCTTATGAAGAAAGGTTGAACAAGCTCGGACTTTTCTCTCTGGAGAGAAGGAGGAAGAGAGGAGACCTGATCGAGGTGTACAAAATAATGAGTGGAATAGAGAGAGTCAATAGCCAGAGATTTTTCCCCAGGGCAGGATTGACTGGCATGAGGAGTCATAGTTTGAAGATATTAGGAGGAAGGTATAAAGGAGACGTCAGAGGTAGGTTCTTTATGTAGAGAGTTGTGAATGCATGGAATGCGTTGCCAGCTGTGGTGATGGAAGCAGAGTCATTGGGGACATTTAAGCAACTGCTAGACATGTACATGGATAGCAGTGAGTTGAGGGGTACGTAGATTAAGTTACCATATTTTACATTAGGATTAAACATCAGCACAACATTGTGGGCCAAAGGTCTGCTCTGTGCTGTACCTTTCTATGTCTAAGTTCTAAGATTATATTCCACAACCACCTGATGAAGGAGCGGCGCTCCGAAAGCTAGTGCTTCCAAGTAAACTTGTTGGACTATAACCTGGTGTTGTGTGATTTTTAACTTTGTACACCTCAGTCCAACACCAGCATCTCCAAATCATGTGTGGAAAATGGAAACGTGACTTGGAACAAACAAACAGTTGAATCCCATTCTATGTGACATAAATGGAGAGAGTGGCCTCTTTAAACTAATTCCTTTCACCAGAGATTAAACTACTGCTTAGATGTTGAGACCACAGAATTGTTACGGTTCAGAGGGAAGTGATTCAGCCAATCCTATCTTACTGGTTAAAGATACTTACATTGATTTCGAATAGAAGTTTTAAAATGAATGTTATGGAGAGCTCCAAATGTTGATACAAACTTCTCCTAAAACTCTGGAAACACCACTGATCTTTCAACCAAAGTTGTTTCTTTTTAGTTAGTTTCATTTAGAGTGGCTGCTGTGCAGTTTTTGCTTGAGCTTTCTTGCCCTCTGTTGGATGTTAGAGCCACTACAACTGATTTCATATGCTTACAATTTCCACAAAGCATTCAAAATCAATTGGAGCTCATGACAAAGTCAGGATTAGACTACTTACAGTGTGGAAACCGGCCCTTCGGCCCAACAGTCCACACTGACGCTCCGAAGAGCAACCCACCCAGACCCATTCCCCTACACCGAACACTACGGGCAATTTAGCACAGCCAATTCACCTAACCTGCACATTTTTGGACTGTGGGAGGAAACCTGAACACCCGGAGGAAGCCACGCAGACACAGGGAGAATGTGCAATCTCCACACAGACAGTTGCCTGAGGTGGGAATTGAGCCTGGGTCTCTGGCGCTATGAGGCAGCAGTGCTAACCACTGTGCCACCGTGCCACTCAAAGGAGCTGCACAAATCGAAGGTGGCTTCTGACAGTCTGGTTTTCACTGGTAACAGATGCGTTTTTTTTTTAAAACAGTTTTATACTGAGAGCTAAATCATTTTTAAACTGTGCTTTGGAGTTAATGTTCCTGTTCAAAACAGATGGGTCCCTCACTGTTACATGGGACATTTTACAGCCTACCTTGCATTTTGGTCTTTAGTGGCCCTCTGTGTTGTGAAGGTTGAAGTTCCAGTCTCACATCAAATTTCCTTCCAATGAGCAGATCCAATGTTTCTGCCAGTGTCATGGAACTTATTTCTTCCTATCTCAATTCAGTATTTTGTCTGTTTTTACAGTCCCTCCCTGGTTACATCCACAATTTTGATGGAGAGTCACAGGTCTCAAAATGTTAACTTTCTTCCCACAGATGCTGCCAGTTCTGAGGAAGGGTCATTTGATCTGAAACGCTAAGTCGGATTTCTCTCAGACTTGCCGTGCTTTTCCAGCAATTTCTGTTTTTGATGCTGCCAGACCTGTTGAGTATCACCAAATCATTCTGTTTTCATTTCAGATTTCCTTTCCTATTCCCTTGATGTGTGATTTCTAGCTGACTGTACAGAGAAGCCATACACTATCTTGCCAATTCTCAGTTTGTTTTTTTTATTTTATAAATCTGATACACCTCAAAGCAATGCAGAGCTGATACCTGTTAAAGTCTTCAACAGATTCATTTACATTGCTTCAAAATAACAGAGTAAACACTTAATTCAACCCAAATATTCACATCTCAGTCTTCTCAGGGTATTTCTGGAACCTTCTGTTGGTTTTAACTGTGAATCTTCACCCAGGATTAATTAATCAAGCACTATGAGCATAGATCAGTCAACAAAGAGAAAGCGAGGACTGCAGATGCTTGAGATCAGAGTCAAAAAGTGTGGCCTGACCAGCTGTGCTTTTCCAGCATCACACCTTTCAACATAGATCAGTCAACAGACTAGCATAACCAAACACTGATCACTGAAACAATTGAACACCACACTCCTCTCCCTCATTTGTCAGCGTGCTGCCCTTCAGAGGTGGTTTGAATAGGAAGTTTTCCACTCTTGTGAAAAACAGGCCTCTGACTATGCAAAGGATAGAATAAACCAGAAATTGTCGGAGAAATCCCACAGGTATGGCAACATCTGTGGAGAAAAACAGAGTTAACATTTCAAGTTCCAAATGATTCTTCCTCAGAACAGAATCTACAGTTTTTTTGCTTTTATGGAAAGGGTGAAGTTCCGTCCCAACTTTAGGCAGGCATTGTAACCATTTCACCTGCCTGACATGTATTTAATAATAAAATTAGTTTCACTATCAAATTGATTATCAACTTATCCTTCCATGATTTTCTCAAAAAGGTATTGATACTGAAACTTAAGTTTCACAAACCATGAGATTGATTTCAGGGCAAAGGATGAAACATTCACTAAGCTGGAACAGTAACAAAACGCTCCTCAAAACCACCAATTCCCTATTTTAAAAACGACAGAGTGGGGCAGGCCATTCACTCTGCACAAGGGAAAATGGTTTGCATTTTAACATCAATATGAGGCTGCTTACTTTCATCTTAGCATTTATTCCATTGTACCTGTTGCCAGTCAGTTTCCAGGAAACCCAGCAGTTGAAAGGAGATGAGAAAAATTGAATCCATGAGGTAAGTGCCTTTACAGCACTCCTTTGCTGTAGTAGGGGCGTGGAATAGTAGTAGATTCGCCAACCTTGAGAGCATTTAAATGGTCATTGGGTAAATATATGGATGAAAATGGAATAGTGTAGGATAGATGGCCTTCAGATTGGTTCCATAGGTTGGCGCAACATCGAGGCCCAAAGGGCCTGTAATATTCTATGTTTAATGTGTCAGGAGGAGCAGGCATGACAAAAAAACTGCAGTTGCTGGAATCGAAAGTAGACGAACAGGAGGCCAGAAGAACACAGCAAGCTAGGCAGTATCAGGAGGTGGAGAAGTCAACATTTCGGGTATTAGCCCTTCTTCAGAACGAGATGCGGGGATAGAGGGAGCTAAAGATATAGAGAGCGGGGCGTGTGGGGTGTGGAGAATAGCGGAGTGGTGAGGAAGTGGTAACTGGACACAGGTAATGTGTAGGGCCTGTTTAGTCGACGGGAGGGATGAATCCAATTGGTAGCTGGAAGGAACAGTGGGTAGATGGAATGGAAGGGAAGAGGTGGGGCTGGAAAGGGAGCCGGGGGGATGGGTGGAAGGTTGTTTGAAACTGGAGAACTCAAGGTTGAGTCGTCTGGGCTTTAACATGCCCAGGTGGAAGATGAAGCATTGTTCCTCCAATTTGCAATCTGTTTCACTGCGGCAATGGAAGAGGCCGAAGATGGTTATGTCGGAGGGGGAATTGAAATGGATGGTGACCTGGAGGTCAAGCTGGCTGTTACGGATTTGGCAAAAATGCTCGGCAAAATGGTCACCTAGTCTCTGTTGGATCTCAGCAATGTAGAGGTGATCCTCTGTCTCACGTGGAAGGACTGCTTAGGGTCCTGGATGGAGGTGAGGGAGGTGGTGTCTATTCTCAGCCATTAAAAAAAGTGCAGCAGCTTTTCTTTAATGGACTGCAGCTGCTGTGCCAGAATTTGCTTATCCCGATGCACTGTGGTCGTTTCGTTCCAGATTGGCCACTGACTGATCTCATTCCTCAAACTGTTTCAAGTGGCTCCAATCCTCTTGGCATTTGCTGTTTTGTTCTTTAAAAGTTTTCAGTTTATTCTAAAGCTTAGGTCTATAGTGTAATTTCTACTAATTCTTATAAGGTTTTAGCCTTTCCTTTGTCTAGTGTATTTTCTCCTTCATTGTCTGCTCCCGTGTTGTCTATTTTCTACAACTTCCCTCTTTTTGCTTGGTTTTCTTGTAGCGTTCCCATTTGTTGCATCATTGGATGTATGGATTCCCCTACTTTCTGCTAGAGTCCTTACACAAGCATTTCATTCTTCACATTTGTTTTTGAATTGGCTGTTTCAATGAGTGATTTGCAGCTTCTTATAATGTGTGTTGTGCATCACCAACTGTTTTTTTTTCAGGTCTGTCATTTTTTCCAGCATTGCTCTGAGCTCAAACTGATGTTTCTATAGCTGCTCCTACTGAGTTTGATCTGTCTTATGTGTGAGTTGCTCTAATCTTCCTGTTCACAGGCAATCTTTTCATTGGATTGATGATGCAGAGTTGTAGTCTATCCTGCTTTCATTCTTTGTGAGTTTTGAGAAGATTTGTAGCTCAGGTTGAGGTTCTGGATGTAGGTTTGCTTGCTGAGCTGGAAGGTTCATTTCCAGACATTTCGTCACCCTACTAGGTAACATCTTCAGTGGACCTCAGGAGAAGCACTACACATAATTCCTGCTTTCTATTTATATGTTTGGGTTTCTTTGGGTCAGTATTGTCATTTCTTGTGGTGACATCATTTCCTACAGTGATGTCATTTCCGGTTCTTTTTCTCGGGGGGTGGTAGATGGAGTGTAACTCGATGTGTTTGTTGATAGAGTTCTGATTGGAACGCCATGCTTCTAGGAATTCTCATGTGTGTCTCTGGTTGGCTTGTCCGAGGATGGATGTATTGTCCCAGTCGAAGTTCTCCCAATTGTCCCAGACACCAAGCAAAACTAATGTCATTTACAAAATACCATGCAAGGAGTGTAACAAACATTACATTGGACAAACAGGCAGAAAACTAGCCACCAGGATACATGAACATCAACTAGCCACAAAACGACATGACCCTCTCTCACTAGTACCCTTACATAGAGATAAGGAAGGAAACCACTTCGACTGGAACAACACATCCATTCTAGGACAAGCCAAACAGAGACATGCACAAGAATTCCGAGAACCATGGCATTCTAACCGGAACTCTATCAACAAACACATCGAATTAGACCCCATCTACCACCCCCTGAGAAAAAGAACCAGAAATAACATCACCACAGGAAATGACATCACCACAGGAAATGACATCACCACAGGAAACGACAACACCAACCCAAAGAAACCCAAACATATAAATAGAAAGCAGGAATTATGTGCTCTGCTTGGCCTGAGATCGACTGAAGATGTTACCTAGTAGGTGACGAAACGTCTGGAAATGAACCTTCCAGCTCAGTGAGCAAACCTGCATCCAGATTCATTCTTTGTCTCTCATTTAATCAGTTTTATGAGCTGAGTGGAGGTATCCCCTAAAGACTTCTCCAGCTCAGAAACAAAACCTACATTTTAGACTTATCCTGAACTAGTTATGCAGCATTTTTCTATGAAACATTTTCTCCCATATCCCAAATAGCTCAAATGTTAGTTGCTTTAATTCAGAAGTAAGTGAAGCGCCCCATTTTTCTGTCACTTTCAGTTCTGCAGAGGTTTTCCTTTCGTAATTTTTCTGTTGCACTTCTGATGTTGACTGATTCCATGAATTGTGACTAGTGCAATATCTCAGTATGTCGTTAGGCGTATGTCGTTAGGCGTATGTCGTTAGGCGTATGTCTGCTGGTCCAACAGTGTCTATGTTGTCGAACTTCTATCATACATAGGTGGATTGTTTGTACTTACATTCTAGCACATTGATCCTGCACATGGAATTAGTGAACTGTGGTATGCTGAAAGGTTTATATCAAAAGGTTTCATCATGTCTTTCCATTTACATAGGTACATGTTTTTTTCAACTTGAAAAGGTGATGTACTAATACATTCCCTGTGTCAATCATAGTTAATATTGAACTGTCACCAGTTTTCTGAGAATGGATAATGTGAATTTCTGCAAACATTTCAAATGACATGCTGATACGAACGTTTTTCACAAGATTGACAGTTTGACATGTGTTAGCTATTTCTCTGCGGATACTATAGCTCCAAACACTGTTTAAATGTTTTGAATTCTGTTAGAAGGCATGTGTGTCCCAGTATAAGCTAAGGACTTTTTGTGGGTGTTTTGACAATATGTTTTTGACCTTCCCTTGCTTGCTATCAATCCAGCGTATGCCCCAATCACTTGCCTTTCTCAAGTGAGTTAACCTGACCAATTGATTGAGATTTGCCTGCTTACCAGCAATATTCTCCAATGCTGTGACAAAGATATGAGGGGTTATCTCATTCAGTTTAGCACAATTTAAGACTGTTCAATAAGTGACTCATCTGTTGATGAACATGCTTGCTGGTGGTTCAAACATGATCATCCTCATCAGCGCAGTATTGTCTGTCTCCCTTCATCATGTCATGTTCATGATAATGGTTCAATAACCAGTTGCTTGAAATGAATTGTTTAATTCCATGGGTTAGTCTCTTGAACATTAAAACACATCACAAATTATGAATCAGATATTTCAGTAAATCACTTGATGCTTGTAACCTCACAGCAGACTAACTACCAGTGATAGTCACAACATTGTATACACACAGAACATGGAATCTTTAAAAATGATTTATCTTAAAGGCAATAATATACGAGCAATACTTATTCTGTGAAACGTTTTGTGGCTTCAGTTCATCAGACACCAAGGCATTCCCCATATGCTGTGTGAGAGTGTGCAGTGCACAGCAAATGACAAACATTCACATCAAAGCATCTTGGACTGCATGACCAGAAAAGTTTTCGAGTGATTACAGCAAATTTTCTCAAGTTTGATATCCTGCTGGATATAAAATCTGTTTTTTCTTAACTTCACTTGTGGGAAGTGGGCGTCAACAACATTTATTGCCTGTCCCTAGTTGCCCTTAAGGCGGTGTTGGTGAGCTGTCATCTTGGACCATTACAGTCCATGTGCTATCATGTTATTGTTGAAACTATTCTGAACAGCTCAGAGTGTGTCCCATAACAGTGCATTTTATACTAAGTACTATACTATCAATTTGGCCAAATTGGATGATATAAGCATCTACGTGTTGAACTATTTATTATCATTTCCTATCTTTCAATGACCAGCATGCAAAGAGACAATAATAAATAATACTTGTATTTATATTGATTTTGAAACAGTACAAAAGACTTCACTTAATTAATCATTTTCTTTTTCAGAGTAACAACTGCTGTAGACAAACACTTTAGGTAAAATGCACTAGTGGCATTCTACAAACAATAATGATGGAATGGACAATTAATGTGCTATTCTGTTTGGGTTTGCCTCACAAAATATTTGTTTTTGAATTGACTGGGATAGCAACTTTTGCTTCTGTGAATAATATAATATGGAACTGGGATACCAGAGCAATTACAGAAACATGGCTCAGGGATGGGCAGGACTGGCGCTTAATGTTCCAGGATACAAATGCTACAGGAAGGATAGAAAGGGAGGCAAGAGAGGAGGGGGAGTGTCATTTTTGATAAGGGATAGCATTACAGCTGTGCTGAAGGAGGATATTCCCGGAAATACATTCAGGGAAGTTATTTGGGTGGAACTGAGAAATAAGAAAGGGATAATCGCCTTATTGGGATTGTATTAAAGACCCGCTAATTGTCAGAGGGAAATTGAGAATCAAATTTGTAAGGAGATCTCAGATATCTGTAAAAATAATAGGGTGGTTATGGTAGACAATTTTAACTTTCCAAACATAGACTGGGGCTGCCATAGTGTTAAGGGTTTAGATGGAGAGGAATTTATTATGTGTGCACAAGAAAGTCTCTGATTCAGTATGTGGATGTACCTACTAGAGAAGGTGCAAACTTTGACCTACTCTTGAGAAATAAGACAGGGCAGGTGACTGAGGTGTCAGTGGGGGAGCACTTTGGGACCAGCGACTATAATTCCATTAGATTTAAAATAGTGATGGAAAAGGATAGACCAGATCTAAAAGTTGAAGTTCTAAACTGGAGAAAGGCCACTTTTGACGATATTAGGCAAGAACATTCAAAAGTTGATTGAGGGCAAATGTTCACAGGTAAAGGGATGGCTAGAAAATGGGAAGCCTTCAGAAATGAGATAACAAGAATCCAGAGAAAGTATGTTCCTGTTAGGGTGAAAGGAAAGGCTGGTAAGTATAGGGAATGCTGAATAACTAAAAAGGTTGAGGGTTTGGTTAAGAAAAAGAAGGAAGCATATGTCAGATATAGACAGGCTAGATTGAGTGAATCCTTAGAAGATTATAAAGGCAGTAGGAGTATACTTAAGAGGGAAATCCGGAGGACAAAAAGGGGACATGAGATAGTTTTGGCAAATAGAATTAAGGAAAATCCAAAGGGTTTTTACAAATACATTAAAGACAAAAAGGTAAGTAGAGAGAGAATAGGGCCTCTCAAAGATCAGCAGGCCGACCTTTGTGTGGAGCCACAGAAAATGGGGAAGATACTAAACAAGTATTTTGTATCAGTATTTACTGTGGAAAAGAACATGGAAGATATAGAATGTAGGGAAATAGATGGTGACATCTTGAAAAATGTCCTTATTACAGTGGAGGAAGTGCTGGATGTCTTGAAACGCATAAAGGTGGATAAATCCCCAGGACCTGATCAGGTGTACCCAAGAATTCTGTGGGAAGCTAGGGAAATGATTGCTGGGTTTCTTGCTGAGACATTTGTATCATCGATAGTCACAGGTGAGGTGCCAGAAGACTGGAGGGTGGCTAACATGGTACCACTATTGAAGAAAGGTGGTAAGGACAAGCCTGGGAACTATAGACCAGTGAGCTTGACGTCGCTGGTGGGCACGTTGTTGGAGGGTATCCTGAGGGACAGGATGTATATGTGTTTGGCAAGACAAGGACTGATTAGGGACAGTCAACCTGGCTTTGTGCATGGGAAATCATGTCTCACAAACTTGATTGAGTTTTCTGAAGAAGTAACAAACAGGTTTGATGAGGGCAGAGCAGTAGATGTGATCTATATGGACTTCAGTAAGGCTTTCGACAAGGTTCCCCATGGGAGTCTGGTGAGCAAGGTTAGATCACATGTAATACAGGGAGAACTAGCCATTTGGATACAGAACTGGATCAAAGCTAGAAGACAGAGGGTGGTGGTGGAGGGTTGTTTTTCAGACTGGATGCCAGTGACCAGTGGAATGCCACAAGATTCAGTGCTGGGTTCACTACTTTTCATCATTTATATAAATGATTTGGATGTGAGCATAAGAGGTATAATTAGTAAGTTTGCTGATGTCACCAAAATTGGAGGTGCAGTGGATAGGGAAGAAGATTACCTCAGATTACAACAGGATCTTGATCAGATGGGCCAATGGGCTGAGAAGTGGCAGATGGAGTTTAATTCAGATAAATGCAAGGTGCTGCATTTTGGAAAGCAAATCTTAGTAGAACTTATTTCCTTAATGGTAAGGTCCTAGGGGAGTGTTGCTGAACAAAGGTTCATAGCTCTTTGAAATTGGAGTCGCAGTTAGATAGGATAGTGAAGAAGGTGTTTAGTATGCTTTTCTTTATTGGCAAGTGTATTGATTATAGGAGTTGGGAGATCATGTTGTGGCTGTACAGGACATTGGTTAGGCTACTTTGAGTATTGTGTGTAGTTCAGATCTCCTTCCTATTGGAAAGATGTTGTGAAACTTGAAAGGGTTCAGAAAAGATTTATAAGGATGTTGCCAGGGTTGGAGAATTTGAGCTATAGGGAGAGGTTGAATAGGCTGGGGCTGTTTTCCCTGGAGCATTGGAGGCTGAGGTGTGACCTTATAGAGGTTCATAAAGTCATGAGGGGCATGGATATGATAAAATAGACAAAGTCTCTACCCTGGGGTGCAGGAGTCCAGAACTAGAGGGCATAGGTTTAGGGTGAGAGGGGAAAGATATAAAGGAGACCTAAAGGGCACATTTTCATGCAGAGGATGGTACATGTATGGAATGAACTGCTAGAGGAAGTGATAGAGACTAGTACAATTGCAACTTTTAAAAGGCATCTGGATGGGCATATGAATTGGAAGGGTTTACTTGACTAACTGTGGCTTTTCTCCCTTCCTATAACTGCCATCCATCACACCGCTGAGCTCCTATAAATTGCTTATTGCATCTAACTGTTGCTCCAACCGATCCATGTGATCTGATAGGATTTGCAACCAAAGACACTTCCTGCAGACAAAATCATCAGTAACATGGAAACTCTCCCTAAACTCCCATATCCAATGGGAAGAGCACATCACTGTACAAAAGGCTATCTTTGCTCCTTCAAAATTTATAGACCCAGAAAATAGCACCATCTAATTGTTTCTAAGAAATACTACTCCGGACTAACTTAGTACTTATAATTATATTTTTAAAATTTCATGAAGAGACAGATCTCAATGAAACATATAATCAAGAAAGAACCCACACTACTCACTATTGTAGACTTACAGCAAGGTTACACTTAAAAACTATGCACTGATCTGTTCTAAATCACACACGAACTATTAGGAAAACTAAAGCGACTGTGCCTTCCGCCTGCATTCTGCAATGGGTAGTAACCTGTCTTCCTGAACTGTAGCTGCCCATGTGCTGCACTTACCCTATACTTCCTGCAGCACTAGAGGATTCAAGCCAAGGACGATATACCCAACTCTGGGCAGGACTCGCAACATATTGAAACTTTATTGCTGGAACAGCACAGCAGGTCAGGCAGCATCCAGGGATCAGGAGATTCGACGTTTCGGGCACAGGCCCTTCTTCAGGAAATGCTGCAGGGCCTGTGCCCGAAACGTCGAATCTCCTGTTCCCTGGATGCTGCCTGACCTGCTGTGCTGTTCCAGCAATAAAGTTTCAACTTTGATCTCCAGCATCTGCAGACCTCACTTTCTCCTCGAGGACTCGCAACATGTCTGGGTCCTCTAACCACAAATGCACCAGGGTCACCTGACCAAGGCTGAAGGCTAATTGGGATTCTTGTGGGTCAGACCCTCTCTACCCAGCTACAGACCATGGGACTACACTTGGACATACTGTGAGAGTTAGAAAAACCATCTGACGGCATATTGGTTGCACAAGTGGCATGTAATTGTAAGAACATTATCATTTTTTGTCAGTATCTGTGTGTGTGTGTGTGTGTGTGTGTGTCTGTCTGTCTGTCTGTCTGTCTGATATTAACCAGTCTAGTTATCAATAATGCTGCAGGATGGTTCATCGTTCAAAATGTGAAGTGACCAGGTTCTGTATCATGTGCAGGCAATGGGTAAACCAAAGGTGATTGCTACATTGGCAACTGAGGTCAATGTATCCAGGAAGCAAAGCATTGCTATTGAATGAAGGGCATTGGTGGCATTGTCTCATAATGTTTCATTGGTTAAGGATTTCGAATGCATGTGGTAAGCTAATGCTTAAGATTTACATAACATGTGGTGTGTTTCAGATTCATTGTATGGGTGTCTGTGTAATGCTGTTGTCCTTTGCAAGTTCTTACATCACTCAAACTTAAGCTTCCTTCCTCACAGGACAAACCACTTAACCCTCCCACTCCAGGAGTAGTCTCGGCCATAATCATCTCCATTCTGTTATTTACAGCAGAATAGAAGAAAACAGCATTCAGCCCTCAAAAGTGAGTCTCAGGATCAGTTTGTTAGTATTGGTGAAGCCTCAAATATGAACATTTGCTTTTCAGTAGCCCTCCATGTCAAGCTATAGGCTTTAAACTTCCTTAAGCACCCACTCTACCTATCCAACCAAATCTCCACCTGCTCATTCCTCAAACCCCATCCCCAAAATGCCAGGCATATTGGGTAAACATAAAAACTTGAAAGAACTGTGGATGCTGTAATTCAGAAAAAAACAAACAGAAATTGCTGGAAAAGCTCAGCAGGTCTGGCAGCATCTGTGGAGAGAAATCAGAGTGAACATTTCGGATCAGGTGACCCTTCCTCAGATTTCTCTCCTTGAATGCTGTCAGACCTTCTGGGTGTGTCCAGCAATATCTACATTGGGTAAACATGCCAAGTATGTCAGTGCATTGCTTCCTCCATCGAAGTCAGGGTACTGTTTACAGTCAATTTCCTCTCCCACCCAACTGCACTACCCTTCCCTTCAATGCTGTCTTGTCTCCCCACGTTATATATTGAGTTGTTCCCCTCCCCCATTCGAATACCTTTTACATCCCAACATACAGCCTGCAAGCCCAGAATTGATTTGCCCAGATTCCCTCCTGCAGCAGTGACCTGTGATAAACCTCCCTTTGACTGTTTATGGACAGACCCATAAGACAGACCATGACCTCTTGAGTGACTTGGCCAGACAGCCCTCAGCAATAAGTGACAAGATCTGACTGAGATCTGTACAGCTCCACAAGAGCATTCCTATCACTCCCCAGACTGTTTGAATGGGAACCACAAAGCTGACCATGGCCTTGTCCCAGACTGTATAAGTAAAGATCCCTGGTCTGTAACCACTGTGAGTGACCAACTAACCATGCTCAAGCTTCTGAACTGATGTAGGAGACTACCCTTCACTTACTGAGCTAGGATCCCTTGACTGAAGGCTGTCTCCCTTGGTCTTGAGTGAAGACTGCTCCCCTTTGACTTTGAGATTTAATGTTTTGGTTGAAACACTGCAGTGAATTAGTCATGTTCATCTTTGTCACGTACTGTATGTGTGCAATTGATATAACAGGGGTGACATGCAGCACCGTGTCCACCCTGTTGACTGAAAGCTGCTGGCAACCGTGACAAATAAGTGCTTTACTGTGCTGTGAGCTGAGAGGGCAGATTGCCAAAAGGCAAGACAGGGATGCTGTGAGAGTCAAAGTAAGTTCAGAGTGAGTGAGCATTAAGAGACCAAATGAGCAAACCTGAGATGCATCCTGGTCCAATTAAATTAAAATTAAAATTACTTACAGTGTGGAAACAGGCCCTACGGCCCAACAAGTCCACACCGACCCTCCGAAGAGCAACCCACCCAGACCCATTCATTTACCCCTTCACCTAACACTACGGGCAATTTAGCATGGCCAATTCACCTAACCTGCACATTTTTGGACTATGGGAGGAAACCAGAGCACCAGGAGGATACCCACGCAGACACAGGGTGGTCGTGCAAACTTCACACAGACCGTTGCCTGAGGCGGGAATTGAACCCGGGTCTCTGGCGCTGTGAGGCAGCAGTGCTAGCCACTGTGCCACCATGCCACCCAATGTGTGAGCTGGGTGCCTGGCCCTGCATCCAAACTCTCCTGGCAGCAGCATTGCAATGTGAGATGAAGTATAACATTAAAATGCAGAGCCGGGCTATGAGTAGAATATAGATGTGCCATGACGATCCGGTGAGACTGGCATTTGTTGGTGCCAATGTCTTTGGACATGTGGTGTACCCAGTCACTGCCTACAGAGCATACCCTAACACATTGTTGCCAAGATAGTGGTGTAGAAGAGCAAGCACCAAACAGTAGTTGCTAGGTAACTGCTCTGACTTCCATGTGGGGAATTGACACCATTTAGTTTCTGTCTGGTGGGTAATAAAATGCAAGACTGCATATTAACACAGAGAGATTAAATAATAATGAGGGTGATAATGAATGATCATCTGTACTAATAGATCTCTTGTCACTTGTTAGCAAGAATTCCTGCCTCCAACGTCAAACACACTCTGTTGAAAAGTAGGATGTTTCATTTGCAATATCGAAAAGGGCTTCGCTGGACATCCTAACCAATTTTCATGCTATAGTCTTATGAAGCTGTGGAAGGATGGCATGGTGTCTCAGTGGTTAGCATTGTTGCCTCACAGTGCCACGGACCCAGGTTCAATTCCAGCCTCGGGCGACAGTCTGTGTGGAGTTTGTACATTCTCCCCGTGTCTGCTTGGGTTTCCTTTGGTACTCCAGTTTCCTCCCGCAATCCAAAAGCATGTAAATTAGATGAATTGGCTGTGCTCAATTGTCCATAGTGTAAGTTATTAGCTAGGGGTGGATATGGGGTAGTGGAATGGGTCCAGGAGGTTTACTCTTTGGAGGGTCAGGTTGGGCTGAAGGGCCTGTTTCCACAATGTCGGGATTCTAATCCATAATTCATTAAGTGTACTGTACCTTTAAGAAAGTTAAAAGCTATCAGAACTACCTGACAGCACCAAGTGTTCTCAGCAAGATACAATGTAACCTTTTGGTCCAGCAGCTAGAGTAGCTGATTGCCTGGAGACAAAAACAAAACAAATTTGAATTAAGCCAATCAGTTTATATTATACCCTAAAAATACCAAACTCCAATCAAGTTTGAATTTTGTACATTGACAATATTAAAAACCAATGATGCAATCCCAATGCATTGGGAGTATAAGACCAGGAAAACGTGAACAGCTGGGGGAGAACTGCCAAGCCTCCAGCATCTGCAGACTACCCAGAAAATTATCTCTCTTAGAGGTACCTTTATCGATCAGTGACCTGTGAAACAGAAATCCCTAAGAAGTAGAAAATCTACAGAGAAAGATACCAAGAGAAGATTCGACAGCTGGTTCCATTTTGATAAGTCTTAAATGGGGGTTTTATCAGACTAGTATTATAGAAGGGAAAATAAATGATAAGTTAGAGGAAGGAGTTGTAACTAGTTGCTAGTTAATTATTTTTTGTCAGACTTTAAAAAATAAAGTTGTTACTTTTTAATTCAAATAGTTTTTGGCCTCTCAAATTTCCACAGATTACTGCATGGTGTACATCTTTTCTGTGTTGCTGGTTTAAATTAAGCAGGGGGGTTTACACTGTGTCGTAACACATAGGCCATGTCATTCAGGGGTTGTGAAGGTGCCATCTCGAAACTATTACTCAAAATGCTGACAGACCTGCTGAGGTTCTGAGCTGCTTTGCTCATGTTAACTTTGTCAGGCAAGGGTATTGAGGGATATAGACTCAAGGTGATGAAATTGGAGTTTGGATATACAGATCAGATGTGATGTAATTGGATAGCAGACAGGCTTGAGGGGCTGAATAGTCTCTTCCAATCCCTATGTTCATATATGCACTACCTAATCTATTGACCTATAGTGCTATTTCAGTCCACATTTCATGCCAAGTTGACCTAAAGCAGGGTAGAGTACTTTAAGCTATCTTTCTGTTTTGCTGCACTTCTTGCCAAATCAGGAAATTGAATTATTTTGCATTATCAGTCTGCAAGATATACACCATCAAAGATTAAGGAGTAGCTTCGAAACAATGAAGTTACTGCAGGAAAACTTTACCATGGAGTACAATTCAATGGCATTCATCGCAGGGACCAGATCTCAAACTTGACATGCAAGCTTCCTACCAATACAGTGCTGAGACCAATGCTTAAAAATGTGTTGCTGGAAAAGCGAAGCAGGTCAGGCAGCATCAAAGGAGAAGGAGAATCGACATTTCGGGCATAAGCCCTTCTTCCTGAAGGGCTTATGCCCGAAACGTCGATTCTCCTCCTTTGATGCTGCCTGACCTGCTGCGCTTTTCCAGCAACACATTTTTAAACTCTGATCCCCAGCATCTGCAGTCCTCACTTTCTCCTGAGACCAATGCTGCCTTGAATCCATCAAAAGTCATTTAATTTTGTGTACTTGGCTCAAAAAATGTGGGCATTTTACTAAAAAATTACTATTATGGACAATGTTCCCAGAATGCATTTGGCTGGCAGCCAGAAGTTCTTACGCAAGTAGCAACTGCAATCCAAACACCCTGATTCATCAACAACTATACAACCTAATAAGGGAATCAGAGCCTGAGAGGACTTAATATTTTTTTTTACTTACCATATTATTTAGGCATTTAAAAATTCATTAATGTTCAATTTATTCCTTAATTTGCATTTAAATTATTGTTATATTGTAAATGTTTGTAACTGTTCTGTTGACCTAATGCATTATTTAACGGCATGTTGATAAATATCCTGCTAATATGCAACTTGGTGTTTTCTCCTCCGGATAATAAGACAACATACAAAGTGTAATTATTCTCTCCAATAAATTATGGGGTATTCTGGAGGTTGATTTAAGTGGCTGTCATCTTAGAGATTAACCAGGGCTGTCCCAAATGTGAACTTTGTTTTCACTTGTAAGATTTCCCTCTTCTTTCACTTCTATAGAATCCCTATAGTCTGGAAACAGGTCATTCGACCCATTGACCCTCTGAAGAGCATCACACCAAGATCCACCCTTCTACCCAATGACCCTGCCTTTCTCTTGGCCAGCCCTACCTTTGTTTTTGGTTTGATTTGTGGGTCTCATTTTTGATTTGTGGTGTTCATGCACCAGCCCCAGAAAGTACAGGCTCAATAAATGAAACGTATCCATAGTTTGGCAAATGTCATCACTTTTATCACTTCACAGCTCAGAGCCCTTATCGTGCCAATCCTGAATGGGCACGTGGTGTCACTTGGCACTCCACTTGGCTGCAGCTGAGATTTCTATCAAGAGACGGAGGATCAAAGGTGCTGTTCTTAATGATGGGATTTTTGAAGCATGGTAGGCGGAAATCTGTGGGCTTGCATCCTGGAAGCTGCGGGCCCGGTGTTGGGATCCAGTTACCGGACTCACTTCCTGCCACCTCCCTCAGCAGTTCGTTGTGGTTCAGTTGGTTTTCAGGTGGCACACTGGAGACTCAAGCACATAGTCTGGACTGGCACGGCTGAGTGAAGCCATGCGGGTTGAGGTGCCATCTTTCAGCTGAGATGCTAAGAGGCTCTGCTTGCCTTCTATTCTCGATGTGAAAGATCCCATAAAACCATTGGAAGGTAATATTTGAGATGGCAGCTCTTCGGAGCAGAGGCAGACACTGCTAATGATGGTTTATAAAATCATAGGACAGTGCAGCACAGAAGGAAGCCACTTGACCAATCAATTTGATTTTGGACTTCTCAAAAATCTTTCAGATTAGTCCTATTCCCCCAGCCTTTCACCATATCCCAGCAATGTTTCTCTCCTTCAAGCGTCTATCCAGTACCCTTTTGAAAGCTCCACTATAGCTCCTCAGCTTGGAGCCTCGAAACCTCCATAAATAGATGACTTGTCCAAACAAATAATTGCCCTTAACCTCAAGTCTTAACACGGCCATGGAACATCACAAAGTGTTTGCCCCATTTAAGGACATCAACTGTGAATATAATTCTTCATGTCCAGATGAGGGGCTATTGGATACCATGGAGAGCATTACCATTGAGCCTACAGTGCTCTGTAACAGCTGGCACAATGGCATAGCCCAGCACCGCACAGTGTCACAGACCTTGTGGGACGGAGGTTCTAAATGCCACGTCACCATGATCCTGATCTCAATGGGTCAAAATCTAGGCAGGATCCCCAAAGGGGCCGGGAAGTTAAAATGGGGAACATGCAGGATCATTGCTCGGTTCCTCTTACACATGCTATTTAAGGTAACGGTTCTGAAAGGGTTCATTTTGGAGGCTGCATTAACCACCAATTCTGATGGCATCTTTGGACATTTTTTGTCTTTTGTATCATTTTAAGCACTTGGGAGAGGAAAAGCAGATTAGCTTTGGATCTCAAAGGATACAGAGGAATTCCCATTAGAGGGCATAGGTTTAGGGCGAGAGGGGAAAGATATAAAAAAGACCTAAGAAGCAACCTTTTCACGCAGAGGGTGGCACGTGTATGGAATGAGCTGCCAGGGGAAGTGTGGAGGCTGGTACAATTACAACATTTAAAAGGCATCTGGATGGGTGTATGAATAGCAAGGGTTTGGAGGGATATGGGCCGGGTGCAACTAGATTGGGTTGGGATATCTGGTCGACATGGACCAAAGGGTCTGTTTCTGTGCAGTACATCTCTATGACTCTATAATTCACCCAACCTGCACATCTTTGGACTGAGGGAGGAAACCCACACAGACATGGGGAGAATTTGTAAACTCCACAGAGACAGTGAGCTGAGGCTGGAATTGAACCTGGGTCTCTGGCACTGTGAGACAGCAGTGCTAACCACTGAGCTGCCATGCCACCCAACTTGTTTTTTGAATGATTTGAAGTGATGGGTAGCTTTGGGGAGATGGTGGCGTAGTGGCAGTATCACTGGTTTAGTGATGAAGATTGATATACTCGTAACATGGGTTTGAATCTCACATCAAATGAATTATTTCTTACATAGGACTATGCTCTGGGTTGTTTCATAACTGAGTTCTTTCTTAGTCATATGTGTTGTCAGTTTGGATCATAACTCTCTAGTAGCAGAACCACCTAAGTACAATGGATGGTTCCAATTCTCTCGAATCAGACACAGGTTCTTCATTAGATTTCAAGCTTGAATTATGATGTCTTGTTCATTGAAGCTATGATTGGGCAATGAGGGGTTTCTGAAGAGCCAAGACACTCCCATCGCATGCACATATCCTGCTAGGTATCAATCCAGCATTCAGAGTTCTCCTCTTCCCTCACTGAGGTGTCCCTAAAGATGTAAATATGGGTGGTCATTCATTTTGTTTTTTTCCCAAGGAACACAGGTATCACCACCCATCTATAACTGCCCTTGAACTAAAAGCCTTGTTTAGCCATTTCAAAGGATAGTTTTGGGGTTTACCACATTGCTATGGACCTGGAGTTCCATGTAGGCCAGATCAGAAAAAGTGGCAGATTCTAAAGGGCAGTAGTCAACCAGATGGGTTTTTAATAGCAGAAAAAGTGACTGTTTCATGGTCAACCTGCCTGAGAATCCCCTTAAATTCCAGTTTTATTAATTGGATTTAAACTCCACTAACATTTATAGTGAGATTTGAACCCATGCTACCAGTACATAAATCTTCATCACTTATCACTACCACTACCAGCTCTCCAAATCAGACTAAATCATACACCTCACCTCCCCCAACCTCAGTAAATGCAGCTCAAGTCTAGATCTTTCTTTATGAAGCCAGGGACACATGCCTTAATGGGGAGACACTGAGCAACATTTGGGAGAAGATTGGAGTTCATTGACCTAAGATGCAATCAGTTGAAGGTAGCTTTAAAAGGGGAAAGCAATGAGAGAAAGTGATAAGATATTCTGATTAAAGATGGAAGTGGAGTCCAGAAGGAGGAGGAGCTGACAGTCAGAACTGGAAGGGCTGATACTGTCAAATGGGATGCCGAGCCAAAGGTGAAGTAGGACCAAGGAGAAATTTGGAAACAGGGATTTGAATTCTCAAATCAAAACCTATATTTGTTAACATTCTCAAATTAATTCTGTTTCTCTTCTCCATCAAATCTACTTTTAGCTTTTGTACCTTAACAATAATAATCAATTTATCTGTGGTGGGTCATCAAATTTCATTGAAACTTCATACGCGATTCCAACTCTTTGTTTTTGATGAGAACATTCTGAAATTCCCTCCAAAGCCACACCGTCATGATTGCTGACATTTGGATATTTTGGCTTCCTTTAATAGGCCTGCGTTCCCTTGGATTCTGGAAACTGCACTCCAGGATTTAGTGAGAGGCAGAACTTCAGACTTTCACAGACAGCTTGTGGTTCTTTTCAACTGAGCTCTAATTTCGCTCAGTTCTGTTAAATGGTTCCTCAAATTTGTTTGAGCTCTAAGTGTGTGGAGATATCCAACTATTCTTGGCACGTGTCCCTGAGCCCAGTTATACAGAATTAGTGCTTTTCTCAGCAGGAGAGCTGGTAGCACTTATAAAGCCTGCTTCAGTATCTCTCTTTTTCTCTCTCATACACTGTCTTTCCAAATCTGACTGCAACTGTCTATTAACCTTTGAACTGTTTCAAGTGACCTGAAAACCTCTTAATAAATGCCAGCCTTATTTCTGAGCAGAACAGAACATAATAACTATTGGAACTTGTATTTAACAAATGTTGGAAGGCCAATTTCTCTGCAAGTTATAATTTTCTACAGCTTGCTGGCTTACATAGCAGAAAATGAATACAACCATTGGTCTTGATTACATCTGCCTTTGGGGCTCCTCAATAGAACCATCTGCTAGGAGTCGTGTAGAGTCATAGAGATGTACAGCACAGAAACAGACCATTCGGTCCAACTTGCCCATGCTGACCTAATATCCTAAATAAGTCTGGTGGGTTTAAAGTAGATGTCCGTGTTGAGTTGGTCATCAGAAATGGAGATAAAGAGGTCCAGGAAGGGGAGGGACGTGTTTGAGATGTTCCAGGTGAACTTGAGATCAGGTGGAAAGTGTTAGTGAAGTTGATGAACTGTTCAACCTCCTCATGGGAGCGCAAAGTGGCTCCAATACAGTCATTGATGTAGCAGAGGCAAAGGTGCCGGTGTAACTGCAGAAGATGGATTGTTCCACATATCCGATGAAAAGGCAGATATAGCTGGGGCCCATGTGGGTGCCCATGGCTACTCCTTTGTTCTGAAGGAAGTGGGAGGAATCAAAGGAGAAATTGTTGAGTGTGAAGATCAGTTCAGCCAATCGAATGAGTGTGTCAGTGGAAGGGTCTTGGTTGGGTCAGTGGGAGAGGAAGAAACAGAGGCTTGGACACCTTTGTCATGATGATGGACGTTTACTGGGACTGGATGTCCATGGTGAAGGTGAAGCATTGGGGGCCTGGGAAGTGAAAATCATGGAGGAGGTGGAGGGCACAGGTGGTGTCCCAAATGTATGTGGGGAGATCCTGGACCAAGGGCTCCCCCTTGGTATGAGGAGATGAGTTCAGTGGGGTAGGAGCAGGTGGAAACGATGGGTCAACCGGGGTCAGTCAGATTTGTGGATTTTGGGTAAGATATAGAACCGGACGGTGCGGGGTACCCAGACTGTGAGGTTGGAGGCTGTGGATGGGAGGTCCCCTGAGGTGATGAGGTTGTGGATGGTCTGGTAGATGATAGTTTGGTGATGGGAAGTGAGGTCATGCTCTCGATGTGGTCTCCTCTACATTGGGGAGGCAGGACACCAACTTGCAGATTGCTTCAGGGCACATCTCTGGGACACATGCACCAAACAACCCCACCACCCTGTGGCCAACCACTTCAACTCCGCCTCCCACTCCACCAAGGACATGCAAGTCCTGGGCCTCCTCCACCGTGAAATCCTAGCCACCTGATGCTTGGAGGAAGAATGCCTAATCTTCTGCCTTGGGACCCTCCAACAACTCAGGATCAATGTCATTTTCACCAGTTTCCTCATCTCCTCTCCCTCCACCTCATTCCAGATCCGACCCTCCAACTCAGCACTGCCATCTTGAACTGTTCTACCTGCCCATCTTCCTTACCAACTATCCGCTCAACCCTCCCCTCCGAACTATCACCATCAACCCCCCCCCCACCTTCAACTACCTATCGCCTTCCTAGCTACCTTCCCACTAGCCCCATCCCCTTCCTACTTATCTCTCAGCCCTCTTGGGCTCAGCCCCATATTTCTGACGAAGACCTTACGTTCGAAACGTCGACTCTCCTGCTCCTCAGATGCTGCCTGGCTGACTGTGCTTTTCCAGCACCACACTGTTCGACTCTGATCTCCAGCATCTGCAGTCCTCACTTTCTCCTCTGCCCACAGGCATAATGCTGAGCTTTGTGGTGTCCCCTCATTGTAACTCTTCAGCTTGCTCACACTCTGACCTTAGCCTGCAGTACTATCACAACATGGCTCAACATAAGATTGAGGAACAACACCTTATCTTCTGATTAGAACCCTTACAGCATATTAGACTTAACAATGAGTTCAGCTACTTCTTTTCATTTTTGTGTTATTTTTGCAGCTCAAGAAAATCTTCTGTACCTCTGTTTCTTTGCTTGCCCCCTCGCCATTCCCCAATGACCGAGGAAGATTAACTCTTCTGTCTTGTCTCTCCTGACTTCCACCGTAACACAGACCTTCCTTTTGTCCTTGCCCTACCTCCCCCTCACTCAAAACTTATTACATCTCAAACCTTTCCCAATTCTGATGAAATGTCATAGACCTGAAACATTAACTCTGTCTCTCTCCAGCAGATGCAGCTTGACCGATTAATGTTTCCAACATTGTTTTTATTTCCTTGGCATTTGGCCTGAAAATTGTTTGGCAGAAATACTCAAACTAGCAGCTCTGTTAAAACTGACCTTTCAAGGGTAGTGAACTGTTTGCGATTACTCCATTAGATGCTAGAGGGGAGCCAAGAGATGGCAGCATTAAACTTGTTGTGAGGGTGGTGCAAATGACTCCTTCCCTTCTGTCACAAGCTTTTGTGGATCGAGGAGGAATTGAATGTAAAACAAAGAGGGTATACTTCAGTTATACAAGGCAATTGTGAGATCACATTTCAAGCACTGTGTACAGTTTTGGTCACTTTACTTAATGAACGATGAAAATACATTGGAAACAGATTGAAATGGGCAAGTTATAGAGTCTTAGAGACATACAGCATGGGGACAGGCCTTTCAGTCCATGCTGACCATAAGCCGCTCCCCTGCTCCTAGTCCATATCCCTCCAAACCTTTCCCATTCATGTACTTACCTAAATGCCTTTTAAACATTGTAACTGTAGCTGCATTCCCAAATTCCTCTGGAAGTTCATTCCACTACTCTGTGTAAAAAAGTTGCCCCCCCATATTTTTTAAATGTAGCGGCAAGGTGGCGCTCAGCACCAGAGATCCGGGTTCAATTCCCGCCGTGGGCGACTGTGTGTGGAGTTTGCACATTTTTCCCGTCTTTGTGTGGGTTTCCTCCGGGTGCTTCAGTTTCCTCCCACAATCCAAAGATGTGCAGGTCAGGTGAATTGGCAATGGGAAATTGCCCATAGTGTTAGTTGCATTAGTTAAGGGAATGGGTCTGGGTGGGTTACTGTTTGGAGGGTTGGTGTGGACTTGTTGGGCCAAATTGCCTGTTTCCACACAGTAGGGAATCTAATCTTTCTCCTCTCACCTTAAAAATGTGCTCCCTAGTCTTGAAATCCCCATCCTAGGGAAAAGACACCTGCCATTCAACTCATTTATAGCCTTCATCATTTTCTAAACATCTATAAGGTCACCCCTCAACCTCCTGTGCTCAGTAAAAAAAAGTCCCAGCCTATCCAGCCTCTGCTTATAGCTCAAACCTTTCATTCCCAGCAATGTCCTGGTAAATCTTTTCTGATCTCTTCACAAGTGGTTAGACTGGTAAGCTTTTATCTACTGATGATTAGAAGCACAAAAGACCATTCAACTGAAACATAGAAAATCCTGGATGATTTTGACAGAGTGCATTCGGAAAGGACACTTCTTTTTGCAGAACTTAGAATACAGGGTCACTGTTTAAAAATGAGGGGTCATCCATGTAAAACAGATATGGAGAATTTCTTTCTCACAGATAGTTGTGTGTCTTTGGAGCTGTCTTCCTCAAACATCTGTGGATGCAGAGTCTTTGAAATTTTTTAAGTATGATGTCCTTTTTTTTCCGAGAGGTCATAAAAGACACATACTCCAAAAAGTCTAAGTTGAAGGGTTTTATGGCCAGTTTGATTATAGCTAACAGATACTGCCTCAGGCAACAGGCTGTCAATTTTTTAAAAAGAAACACTTGTACCATGAAAGGGGTGTGGCCAGTTCTGCCAGCTCAGCTTTTTTCTGGTTTGGTTTTTAGTCAATATGTTGTAAAAGCTGCTAGACCCAAACAAGCAGGTCCATGCTAATCTCTGTCTGACATCCTTCCTGTAAGAACCCATGTTTGATTTTACCTTTTGCACCAAAAGGTGTTTGTGGGGATTATTGTTGCAATTATTAGGAAGAGCATCATTAAGTTGGGATACTCTGTTGGGTTTCCCGATAGGTTAATTTATTCAGTATTCTGGTCTCTTTTATTTGTGTTTCATTTGGTTAATCTTGTAAATAAATTCTGGTTTGTTTAAAACCACGTGGTTTGACCAGCAGCATCTCTCCTGAAATATCTACTAGACACCTACTTAAAACAACTGGCAAAGTTCCTGATGAAGGACTTTTGCCCGAAACGTCGATTGTATTTCTCCTCAGATGCTGCCTGAACTGCTGTACTTTTCCAGCACCACTAATCCAGAATCTGGCAAAGTTAGTATCTGGGCTACTTTCTTGAAATGTTTTGAGAGGTCTGCCCTGGTCCGTAACATAAGGCAGAGGTAGATTGTGAAATATTTCCACGGAAACTGGTATCAATCAGCAAGTCACCCTTTATTTACCCATGAACAGTCCTTGACTTTGTACTGCCTCACTCAGAGTTGAGAGTGGAAAAGCACAGCAGGTCAGGCAGCATCTGAGGAGCAGGAGAATCGACGTTCGATGGTTTGTTCATTTGCGCTATACAGTGCAACAAACACAAGATCATAAGAAAATGAACGGAGTTTCTCTAATTTTAATCTAATTGACCTGGGAGGAGGTAAGGAACAGGTACTGGATCTTTGCTGGTGTTGTTGCTGCTGCTATTCCAGGCTGGCATCCAGACTAATTGGCTTACCTCACAACCACTGGAATCTGGAGCAGATGAACATCACTTACACAGAGTTGCACTCTCTCCTGTTCCAATCTGCATCCAATATGGGGATGAGAAGCCTTGGATCTGGAACATGTCTGAGATGTTTGCAAAATTGTTAAAGTTCTATCTTCTCTCTCCTCGGTGACTTCTTTGCGCTGAAACATTAAGAGAGGTGGTTAATGCAGCTTCATACACACCCAAGCAACAAGGACTGACATACTTCAGCAACAATGGTGCCTCTGTCTACCAGCCAGAAAGTCAGAGATAACCGTTTCTGGGAACGGTGATGGGATTTTTAGTGCACTGGGTGATTGAGTTTGTGGCTCCTGCCCCTTTAATGTTCGGCCCTCAAGACCTGCTAGCCAATCAGAGATCTTGTCACTCACCAGTAGGGTCACTGATCATCACTAGGCCTGCAATTCAGCTGGGCAGCAACAGTGCAGGATGTTCCCACACCTCAGTACACCAGGGTCAATCAGACAAGCGTCAGCAAGACAGAGTGAAGGAAGTGTTAGTAGGAGCAGTTTCGAGTGTTATAGAGGGGGCAGGTCTTGTTACCAGGAGGCCTTCTATTAGCCACAAGATGGCACCCAAGATGGGGTGACACGGTGACTCAGTGGTCAGCACTGTTGCTTCACAGCGACACAGTCCTGAGTTCGGCTCCTGCCTCAGGCAACTGTCTGTGTGGAGTTTGTGCATTCTTCCTGTGTCTGCGTGAATCTCCCCCGGGTGCACCAGTTTCCTCCCACACTCCAAAGATGTGCAGATTAGGTGGGTTGGCCAAGGGAAATTGTCTCATTGTGTCCATGGATGTGCAGGCTAGGAGAATTAGCCATGGGAAAGGCAGGGTTACATAGATGTTTGGGGGGGGGGTGCGGGTGCGGGTGGTGTCTGTGTGGAATGTTCTTCAGGGGGCCATTATGGATGGGCCAGATAACCAGCTCCCAGACCGGAGGATTTTCTGATTCATGGTCAACTTGCAAGCAAGTCACCAACATGTCCCTGCATACCTATATAGCAGAGAGTCCATCTGTCACTGACAAAATCTCATTGAAGTGGAAAAGATCAGTAATTGACTCTGAGAGCAGGAGGGTTTTGAGCCACCATCCCCCTCCCATATGCTAGCAGCAATGGGAAGAAAATGGGCCCACAAGCTCAACCTGATTTCTCTCCCCTCAGTCTCCCAACACTCTCAGAAAATCCTGGAGTAGTTTCTGTTGCATCAAATCTAATGCCACTTAATGATTCTGAATTGGAGAAAGGACAATTTTGATGGTATTAGGCAAGAACATTCGAAAGCTGATTGGAGGCAGATGTTCACAGGTAAAGGGACGGCTGGAAAATGGGAAGCCTTCAGAAATGAGATAACAAGAATCCAGAGAAAGTATATTCCTGTCAGGGTGAAAAGGAAGGCTGGTAGGTATAGGGAATGCTGGATGACTAAAGAAATTGAGGGTTTGGTTAAGAAAAAGAAGGAAGCATATGTAAGGGACAGACAGGATAGATTGAGTGAATCCTGAGAAGAGTATAAAGGCAGTAGGAGTATACTTAAGAGGGAAATCAGGAGAGCAAAAAAGGGACATGAGATATTTTTGTCAAATAGAATTAAGGAGAATCCAAAGGGTTTTTACAAATATATTAAGGACAAAAGGGTAACTAGGGAGAGAAAATGGCCCCTCAAAGATCAGCAAGGCGGCCTTTATGTGGAGCCTCAGAAAATGGGGGAGATACTAAATGAATATTTTGCATCAGTATTTTCTGTGGAAAAGGATATGGAAGATATAGACTGTAGGGAAATAGATGGTGACATCTTGCAAAATGTCCAGATTACAGAGGAGGAAGTGCTGGATGTCTGGAAATGGTTAAAAGTAGATAAATCCCCAGGACCTGATCAGGTGTACCCGGGAACTCTGTGGGAAGCTAGAGAAGTGATTGCTGGGCCTCTTGCTGAGAAATATGTATCATCGATAGTCACAGGTGAGGTGCCTGAAGACTGGAGATTGGCAAATGTGGTGCCACTGTTTAAAAAGGGCAGTAAAGACAAGCCAGGGAACTATAGACCGATGAGCCTGATCTTGGTGGTGGGCAAGTTGTTGGAGGGAATCCTGAGGGACAGGATGTAAATGTATTTGGAAAGGCAAGGACTGATTTGGGATAGTCAACATGGCTTTGTGAGTGAGAAATCATGTCTCACAAATTGATTGAGTCTTTTCAAGAAGTAACAAAGAAGATTGATGAGGGCAGAGCTGTAGATGTCATCTATATGGACTTCAGTAAGGCGTTTGACAAGGTTCCCCATGGGAGACTGATTAGCAAGGTTAGATCTCATGGAATACAGGGAGAACTAGCCATTTGGATACAGAACTGGCTCAAAGGTAGAAGACAGAGGGTGGTGATGGAGGGTTGTTTTTCAGACTGGAGGCCTGTGACCAGTGGAGTGCTACAAGGGTCGGTGCTGGGCCCTCTACTTTTTGTCATTTACATAAATGATTTGGATGCGAGCACAAGAGATACAGTTAGTAAATTTGCGGATGACACCAAAATTGGAGGTGTAG